>NC_056733.1:218041558-218229058 GCF_019279795.1 Protopterus annectens | reverse complement strand
TTTCCCAGGAGTCCACACTGGGGAGGTTCTGAGGAAATTGCCTTGTAAAAGGAGATATTTGCACTCTTCATCAGCATTAGTTTCTGAAGACACAGATTTTAATGAAGGGGAGGGTTGCCCACAGTCCCTTTTGGAAGACATCTCCTTTGTAGTTGGTCCATCTCCTGAGGAGTCTGTGTTCCTCCAGGCATTTGGGGCTGGCTCTGCATTCTCTTGGGAGGTTCAGCTTGCTTACTAACAGACCTAGTTTCTCAGTGGGCATGGAAGGAACCTGATGTGAGGCCAATTCAAGGTAAAAATGGATAAAATGTTGGTGGCCTTAAAGACTAAGTCCCGCTGGAGTAAAGATCCCCTAGAAGATGCTGTGGTTGTTGCAGCAGCCGCAAGGAAGGAAGTCTCAGAAGAGGGCACATCTGTTCATCCCCCTAACTGGAGGATCAAAGACTGAACAGATTTGGAAAATGGATGTATGCTTCAGCAACTTTTACACTCGAGATCTCAACTATCTTGTGCATGTAATGCATTTTAGAGGACTTAAAAGAACTGACAGAATTCCTCTCCAGAAATCTACCTGCAGACATCCAGAAATCACTGGACTCCTAGTTGTCTTCCCTCCAATCCATGAATAATATATTTGTGTGTCTGCTTTCCAGTGCAGCTGATGGTACAACCAGGGCAGCAGGCACCTGCTTTGCTATTCATCTGCATGCCTAGATGTGCCTGTGTGACTTCACAGAAGGCTGTAAGATGTTCTTCATTAATACTGACTTTGATGGTTTGATCCTGCTCAGACCTGAAATAAAGGAAACACTTACTAGGTGCAAGCAGAAAGGCAAGATCCTGTCGGCAGTCGAAATCTGTTTTTTCACCCCACAAAGGGGATGGTCTCATAAAACCAGAAAGGCAAGAAAAGCTGTGGTTCCAAAAATCACAGAGGTTTAGCCAGGATGCTCGTACAGTCTGACACCTGAGCCATTGATATCCTGAGCTGAGGTGTGAATAACTTTAATGGATGTCTTCCTGGAATCAGAGGTGGACAGCAGAATCTAGAGTTTTCACTTAGAAACCCTACCACCTCTCTTGAATGGTTGCCAGACTACCACACACTGGAGGCATTTAAAAGGGAGCTTATCCCTGCACCCTCAAGCCTAGCAGGCCATCATCTGAGATTTATGGGTGCAGAGGATAATCACCAGAAGCTATAATATTCCCTTTGTTTCCCCTCCTCAGGAAGAGAAGAGAAATTCTTAAGGTACCACCCAGTCAAATGGAATTTGCAGAAGTAAGAAAGCCGATAGAAACAAGAGTCATCCAGCAGGTTCCCCTTTATCAATCAGGACCTGGAGTCTGTTCAAGGTTCTTTTTAATTCCAAAGAAAACAGGGAATTTAAGGCCAGTCTTGGACCCAAGCCACCTCAGTTTGTGAAACGGACAAAATTCTGGATGGTCACGATTCAGTCCATTGTACTACTACTGAGGAAGGATGACTGGGTGTGCTCCATAGATTTGCAGGATGCATACTGTCATATCAAGATAGCAAAGCAGTCCTAGAGATTTTTGCATTTCCGGATGGGAGACTGTCATTTTCAATTCAGAGCACTGCCCTTTGGCTCACCACAGCCCCCAGGGTGTAAACCAATTGCATGACAGTGGTAGCAGCTTATCTCAGTCTGCACTAGTAGCAGCTTTTCTAAGGCTGCAGGGGTGCAAGGTGTTCTCATATTTGGACAATTGGCTACTTACAGCACCATCCAAGGATCATCTAGTTCAATGCAGGGACTTCATGCTTCATATTTGGGTATCGCAGTCACTCTTGCCAAGAGTCATCTAACACCACTGCAGCAGACAAAGTTTTTCAGATGCCTATTGGGCATAAGTTCTCAAATAGCTAAATGTCCACAGTCCAGAATATTCTCCCTACATCAGGCAGCTTCAGAATTCCTTCAAAACCCTTGTACCCCAACAAGAGTTTTTTCAAGCTTTTGGGCTTGATGGCTGCTTTGACTACTCTAGTTTCTCAAGCAAGGTATTACATGAGGGTTCTGCAGTAGACATTATCCATTCAGTAATCCTTGATATCACATCTACTTCATGCACCAATGCATTTCACACCAATATGTAGGAAACACATCAGTGGGTGGCTGATCTTCTGTATAGTGTCATGCGGTCAACTGTATTCTATTCCTCATTGTTGCAGGTAGCCTGTGTAACCACAGCTGCTTCCCTTCTAGGTTTTGACATTTCCAGGGGAAGATGTACATGGTTCTTGGTCATTCACAGAGGCCAGTCTTCACATCAGTGTCTTGGAGATGAGGGCAGTCCTTCTAGCGTTGCAGGCCTTTCAGGACTCCCTCCCCAATGGTGTGATCTCCATCCAGACAGGCAACATGGAAATAGTCTGGCATATTACAAAAAAGGGGGGGGGGGACCCGACCATATTCACTGTGCCAGGAAGCCATGAGTCTGTAGCAATGGGCAACGTCTTCATATCACTTTCTATTGAAATGCACATTCTGGAAATTTCCTTTACTCTAGTGGACAAGCCAAGCAAGTCTGTTCTTCTGTCTCATAAGTGGTCCCACAGTCAGATAGTGCAATGCATATTTTCAGCCACCGGGACCAATCTTAACTTTGTCTTTTTGCTTTGTACTTTAACAACAAGTGTAGCAGTTACTTTGCCCTAATTCCTCAGCAGAGTCAGACACCAGGGGATGCTCTAGTCCACAGTTGGTCCCTGGGCCTCCTTTTTGCCACCTCATTTACCCCTTGTCCTCTGATAATAAAGTTTCTTCAAAAGGCCAGGAGGAACAAGGCCAAAATTAATCTCGTTGCTCCCTTTTGGCCTTGGCAGGTTAGGTACTCCTTTCTCTGGCCTCATCTAGTGCATCTGCCATAGGTGTTGGACCCTCACGCATTTTTACAGCCTCACTGGGACCTGAAAATGCTGAAATCAACTGAATGGTTACTCCAATTTTAATGGTAACCAGGGATGTCAGGATGTCTATCCCAGATGTTCTACGTGTTTCACTGTTGCAGTCATCACATTTGGGTTATCTGCCTGCAGGTAACCACAGCCGGCCTGAGTACCAGTGTCTTCGGATTTCTGCATCTGATGCTGTCGCTTCTTCCTTGACGTCAGGGGTATAAAACATGCAGCCGATGCCATTACATCAGTCTTTCTTGCCTCGCGGTGCCCAAAGCAGAAGCAGTTCGCAAGTGTCAGTCGGCGGACTCCTGAAATTTTCATTTTCGAGTTTCAGACCCAAAGTCTTCAAAAAAGCTAAGTACCACATTGGAGATCCTTTTTCTTGCTCTAACCGATGTCAGTAAAAGTTAACAATGGTTTTACCTGTGGAAAGCAAATGCCTCATAGAGATTTTCATTCTTACTGCATCCCCTACTTAGGCCCAGACCACGATGTCCCTCGTTGTCGGTTTTGTGCCTTATTCAACGCCGGAGCTATCCATCGTCGGGCTATTTTTGCAGCTAATTATTTTTGTACTCGTTATGTGTACTCCAAAATGGCTTCATCAAGCCATCCGTCTACCAATCTTTTGAAGAAAAATAAGGATAAAGACAGAGACAGACAATATAGGTCCAAAACTGCCGACGATGCTTCCGTTAAGCTAGTTGCCAGTCCGCCGGTACTCAGTGAGGCACTTTCGCAGCCCCTGATACCCGCTACTTCTGATTCTTGGGCCTCTACTGAGACCCATTTGGAGTCCGGTATGCCGCGAGATGCTTCTTAGACTATGGAACCTGTGGATGTCTTTACTTTGGATGGGTCCAGAGCCGCTGTGCAGGCACCGGCTTCTGAGGGTGTATTCAGGCCTACAGGCATTCATATTAAACCAACGCCATAATTTTCATCCACGCCTAGAAATCTGACGACCAAACCGCAGGCCCAGGCCCATATGCCTAAAAAACAAATGCTTAGAATTACTAAAGACCTTATTACATTGATTAGGGGAAGCCAACCTTCACCGTCTAAGAGACCTAGAACTGTGTTTCTTTCTGATTCTTCTGATCAGGAATCTGATTTTTCTGCTTCTTCTGATTACCAGGATTTGCCATTATCTACTTATGAGCATTCTGATGCAGAGGATTCCTTTCCCTCTGCTTCCCCTCCAGAAGATTTTTCTTTCAGTGAAACCTTACACACACTCCTAGGGAGCATTTCTGCTGGAAAAGCCAGGATTACTCTGACTCCAAAAAGAGGCTTAGTTAATTTTTACTCCTATCTCAACACAGGCCTTTAGCTATCCCTCCTGTTGTGGACATTGTAGATGATGCTTTCTTGGAATCTAGCCTTTCCCCTGACACTTTACCTCCAGCTCCCAGAAAACCTGACGGGTATTACAGAGTACCTGACTCTCACAAGTTCCTCTTCAAGAATCCTCCTGAGGATCCAGAGACCATTTCCCAAGGACCAAAAGGCATTAAGGCTACTGCTGCCAACAATCCTACCCCTTCTGTTAGAGATTCTAGAGCCTTAGACAGATGGGGTAAGAAGGTATACACTTCTGCTACTTTGACCATCAGGGCTTTAAATTGCCAGTTTCATATGTTAAAGTATCAGCAGCATGTTATGGGGCTCCTTAAACAGAAAATGATGTTGATTCCTGACTGTACTGAGCACAAAGAATTGCAGGATTTAATGCATTCTGCAGAACAAGTTGGTAAACATACTTTGCAATGTGGTTTTGATGCTTTAGAAGCATCTTTCAGGGCTGATGTCACTGGGACTGTACTTAGAAGGCATGCTTGGCTTAAGGAACAGTACTTGCCAGATCAAGTAAAAGCTAAATTACTGGATGCTCCCTTAAACCAAGATTGTCTTTTTGGCAAAAAAGCAGAAGTCGTCCTCAAAAGGATGGAGGAAAAAGTTAAATCTCTGCTAACTTTTAAAGATTTCCTACAAGTACAGCCTCCCAGATTCAGTAGGCATTGGCCTTCTAAGAACTGGTCCTTTCCAGTCCGTTCTAGGCCTTTTCAGTCCAAACCCAGGAACAGTAGACCACCTAGGCTAACAGTCTCAGGCTTTGCACAAACCTAAACAGTGGGGGGCTCCCACTTCCAAAGCAGGGAGTAGTAAGCCATCCACCTATGGAAAAATGGCACAATGACTTAACCTTAACCCTTCCAAGCCCTGCTCTATTACCTGCTCCCTTAAGAGGAAAGCTCGCCCTGCATGCAAAAAACTGGGAACTCATTACCCAGGACAATTGGGTTTTGAACATAGTTTCCCAAGGACACATATTCCACTTCAACACCCTACCAACACCAAATGGTTGGCCAGACCTACCCCCAAATCAATGGGCGGAGGCCCAACAGCAGGTTCTCCTTCTCTCCTCAATATCTGGGCTATTCATCTTGTCCCAACAGAACAAAGGGGACAAGGCTTTTATTCAAGACTTTTTCTGGTACCCAGAAAAGACAACTCCTGGCGTCCTATTCTGGACCTCTCTATTCTCAGCACCTTTCTGGTAGTTCCAAAATTCAAAATGCTAATTGCAACAGTTTCTTCCCATGCTAGCCAAGGATGCCTGGCTGGCAACCCTAGACTTAAAGTAAGCTTACCTGCACATCCCAATAAGGGAATCTTGCAGGAAATACCTATGCTTCAGGGCAGACGCCGTGCACTATCAGTTCTCTGCACTTCCCTTTGGCTTATCTACTGCACCCAGAGTATTCACAAAGTGCCTAGCTCCAGCCATTGCATTTTGCAGGGAAAGAAATATTCAAATTTGCCCATATTTGGATGATTGCTTGATTCAGGCAGAAAGCCAGGACTTGCTATTGCAACACCTGACATTCGTAAAGAAACCTCTAACCTCACTGGGGTACACCATCAACTAAAATAAGTCTCACCTAGTACCCTGCCAACAGATTGTATTCCCGAACACAACTTCTCAGATGGCATTCGTCACTCCAGAGAAACAAGTTTACTTGACAACCTACTTCAAACTATTGGCCACAAAACCCTAGCTATCTGGAAGGAAAATACTGCAAGCCCTGGGGTTCATGGCCTCTTGCATTCTGCTAATTCCATATGCAAGACTGCATGTGAGGAAACTCAAATGGTATCTAAAAAGCTTATGGTGTCAACATTCTCAGGACCTGGAAACAATTGCATCAAGACAGAGTTCCTTTGGTGGGCAGAGACCTGCTACCACAAGGGACTCCCTTTCACTCTACCCCTGCCGCCCAAACCCTAACAGACGCATCAGACTATGCATGGGGGGCTCCCATGGCAGGGCAGTGCATTCAAGACAAATGGAACCCGAGACAGATGCACCTGCATATCACTCAAATAGAAATGTTAGCTGTACAGAATGCTCTGATAGCTTTCAAAGACCGCATTCTTCTAGGACATCTATTGGTAAAGACAGACAACACCACAGTTATGTGGTACATAAATGAGCAGGGAGGAACCCGCTTGTACCCTCTCTGCAGAGTAGCCATGGCTCTGTGGAACCCAGCCTTGAGCTACCAAGTACACCTGCAAGCTCAATTCCTGCCAGGCATACTGAATTCACTTGCAGACGACTTAAGCAGAAATCTCATGGACCCACACGAATGGAAACTAGATGCCAAAATATTCAACCTCTTGAGGAACAAATGGGGGGACTCAATAGATAGACCTGTTTGCCTCCCCTCAGAACTACCAATTGAACAAATTCTGCACAAGAACTCCCCACAGCCAAGCTTGGAAAGTGGATGCCCTGTCCTTTACCTGGGAAAGCCTCTCAGTTTATGCCTTTCCCCCTCTGCCTCTCCTCTCGAAGGTTATTCTAAAGACCAAACAGGACAAGCCAAGGACAGTACTGATTGCACCAGACTGGCCATAACAGCACTGGTACCCCCTCTTGTGCAGTATGGCACTGCTACAACCATGGCACCTGCCTCAGACCCCTTCCCTGCTGTCCCAGCAGGCGAGCCAGATTCTGCACCCTCAGCTTCAAACCTTGAACCTTGCAGCCTGGCTAATTCCTTGAACTCTCCCTTAGCATCCCTCAGTAAGCAGGTCCTCTGTCATTCTGGAGGCAGGGAGGCCTAGTGCTAGCAAATACTATGCTGAAAAGTGGAAAAGATACTGTTCCTGGAGCCTGGCTTACTTAACAGAAATGCTCCACTGGGGCCTATCCTTCTCATCAATTAAAATTCATGCCTCTCTCATTTCATCACATTATAATACAGAGCCACCCCTTATCTCTCACCCCTTGCTAAATCAATTCCTTAAGGGGGGCCAAAAATTTAAGACCCCCCCCCCCCTCGGAGAGCTCCCACTCCAGCCTGGGACCTTAACTTTGTATTGGAAAAGCTCACTCCTCCCTCCCTTTGAACCAGCGGCTACAGCTGAGTTGAAATTTCTTTCTTGGAAAACAGCCTTCCTTCTAGCCATCACTTCATCAAGAAGAGTGTCTGAATTACAGGCCATCATGGCAGTGGAACCCTTCATTATCTTCCATGCGGACAGGGTTTCCCTCGGGACTAACCCTTCCTTTATGCCCAAGGTGATGTCTTTTGTGGCCCTAAATCAGTCCATTCATTTGTCTACTTTTTTCCCTAACCCACAAAACAAAGGGGAACGAATACTGCACTCTCTGGACGTGCACAGACAACTTAGATTCTGTTTGGGCAGGACTAAACCTACCAGAAAATCTGAGCAGCTGCTAGTTAGCTTTGCTACAGGGTCAGAGGGGAAGCCGTTTCAAAGCAAACCATTTCCAAATGGATAGCCCATTGCATTCATTTCTGCTACAAGCACCATGGAAAACCTACCCCACAGGGATAAGATCACATTCCACCAGGGCTGCATCTACCTCTACGGCATTTCTCAGAGGGGTCCTTACCAGGGACATCCTAGAAGCTGCTACCTGGAGCTCTGTACATACCTTCACCAAGCATTACCACTTGCCTATCTTTTCTAAATCCAGAGCTGGATTTGCCACTGCAGTCTTGCAGGGATTAATAGCTTGTCCTAATGCTCTTTAACTTCCTCCTCCCTTCCTTAGCTTTCGGAATCAACCCAAATGTGATAACTGCAACAGTGAAACACAAAGAAAATAGTACAATTGTGTACACTTACTATAAATGTAGATGTTCAAGTGTATTCAGTGTTGCAGTCCTGGTTACCCTTCCTCCAGCCCCCTGACTTCTCTTGGCTCTACCTCTTCTTATGGTTGGTATGTCTATTTTTTCTTGTGTATTTGCTTTTTGATGGGGGCTTTACCATACTATTTAATTGCTTCCTATTATGGGGGCACCTGACATCTGGGGCAAGAAAAACTGATGTAATGGCGTCGGCTGCATGTTTTATACCCCTGATGACCTGACGTCAAGGAAGAAGCAACAGCATCCGATGCAGAAATCCAAAGACTCTGGTATTCAGACTGGCTGAGGGCTACCTGCAGGCAGATAACCCAAATGCGATGACTGCAAGAGTGAAGACACTCGAACATCTACATTTATGGTAAGTGTACACAAC
The DNA here is from genome assembly GCF_019279795.1 of Protopterus annectens. Lineage (NCBI taxonomy): Eukaryota > Metazoa > Chordata > Ceratodontiformes > Protopteridae > Protopterus > Protopterus annectens. The sequence goes on along the minus strand of NC_056733.1, from coordinate 218,220,567 downwards.
TGTACTTTATTCAGATTTTAAACCTTCTCAAAAACCAAACACCAGAATGGTTTATCTTGGCAAATGGAAAAGATTTACCATACATGCGTGCTGCAGAGTTTGACCCTTTTTCAGCACCCTTTCCATCAGTTTTAGAATTTTTGGCAAAATTGTTTTACAAAGAATCCAGTTTTTCAACTATTAAAGTGCAGTTAGCTGCCATTTCCAATTTTCATTTCTAAAGACGTGTCTGAAGCTTTTCTCCGTGGGCCTCCTCTGAAAATAGGCTCTCTCCTAGTCAGGCTTTCCTGGTCAACAAATGTTAAATAAATAAATAAATTTGGGACACAGTGAGACTTCTGTTGCTTCACTGAAGATTTTCAAGGCCTTTTTGAAAGGAATCTTGTTTTTAAGGAACCCCTCGCTCCCAAATCAGATATCTGGTTTCCCCTTGGGGATATTATCATCTTCTTCAGACTTTGACAAAAGAACCATTTGAGCCTGCTTTCCTGGTATCTAAAATTTCTTTCTTGGAAGATTCTCCGTTTGGTGGCTGTCACATCTGCAAAAAGAATTGGGGAATTGCAAGTGTTATCATGTAAACCGTCATATTTATTTTTTCATAAAGCTAGAGTTTCTTTGAAAACAGATTCCCACTTTCTTCCAAAGGTGGCCTCTGAAGCGAACCTTAATAAAATTATCACTCTATCTGTGTTGTTCCCTAAATTCTTAAATAAAAGGGAATATATCTTACATTTGATAGACATTTATTGTCATCTCAGGTTTTACTTTGCACAAGACAAATAACATTAGAAAGTCTGAACAACTCTTTCTTGCCTTTTCAAAAGCTAAGCTGGGTCAAGGAGTCTCTGAAGTAACGCTGTCCACGTGGCTGGCTGACTGTATTGCTTTTGTTTATGAAAAAACAGGACTGATCTTGCATAGCAAACCAAATGCTCATTCTAGCAGATAGATGGATACTTTTACTGCCTTTATTTGTAATGTTCCTATTGATGAGATTTGTGCTGCAGCTACTTGGTCTACTGTTCACACCTTTGTCTCTCATTACAAGTTGGATGTACAGTCCATATCTTGAACATCATTTGGCTCATCCATAGTCATGAATATCTTTCCTTGAATCCACTTATGCGTGTCGATAGCTTGGGAATCTGTCTCAATAGTTGAATCTGATGAAATAGACAAGAATGAATGTGAAAGTTATGTACTTATCATAACATAACGTAGGTTTGTGTTGACTCATTTCATCTAGTTCAAAATCCCTCCCTCCATGCCTTATCTTATATTATCATTCTTGGACCCCTGGCTGAACATTTGGGCCTGACCAATAACTTTGTTTAGACAGCCTTCTTGCTTTTCTTCTTATTTCATCATCATTATAAAGGTTTTTCAAATTAGTTCTGTGTTTAGGTCTCTGGTGGAGAAAATTTATAACTACAAACAGGTAAACTTGATCTGAGGTAACCTGGGGACCCGAGGGAATTATGGGTAGGTGAGGAGTTAGAGCCCTTGATTGACTGCCAATCATAAGCAGATAGGTGGTCTGCTGTTGTGGCGACTCCTGACCGGGGAAAGCCGAAAGAAGAAGATTGAAGCTTCTTAAAAAAACAGGGTGGGATCTGGTTTGATCAGATAACCCACTTGTTGAAACTGATTTAACAAGACAAGTATCTAGCATTATTATAAGTGCATAACTTTTGATGTAATGTGATCCTATCTCACCTACTTTCATTACTGACGGGCACGGAGCCAAGAGTCCGCTCCGACTTGGCCACTATAACCAGCACGAAGTCTCTCATTGGCTGGGCTAACCCTGTATCCCAGGATGCATCACGCCCAAACCCCCTGATCTCGTTTGCCGCTCCTAGAGTAACGATGTGGTCTCGACTTGGCTGTGGCTAAGTACCCTCTCTTTTTTTTTAACTTATAGCTGTTTGCTCGAGTTATTATACCAAAAAGCTATTTTAATAGCTACGTTGTCTGTTGTTTCCATTTTTTGTGACTGATTGCAGCCTTTTTGTTGGTGGTTGTGTGGTAATACTTCTGTTTGGCAGGCTAGGCCCGTTTGAGTTAGAGGGCCTTTGCCCTATCTTGTGTCCTAGTGTCAGGCGTTTTTGTGTCTTAGTGTTCGGGCGTTTACGTTAGAGCCCTTTCCACCCTCCCTCCTTATGTTGCTGAGTGTGCGGTTGTTTTTACTTATGTCTGGTAAGGAACAGAAAGAACATAAGCCATCTGGCTTTAAACAATGCGCCAAATGTGCGTACAAAATGTCGTTGACTGATGGCCACGCGCCATCTGTGTTTATTGTCTTGGTGCCATACACTTGCAGGAATCCTGCAGTGTTTGTCATGTCTTCTCTTCCAGGGTTTTACAGGAGAGAAAAAATAAACGTATCCTTAAGGGTTTGATTAAACCCTCCTTTGAGGAAACTTTATCGTCTTCTCCCCCCCCCTCAGAGAAATCCAGGTCCAAGACAAAAATGAAGTCTCCGGCTAGTTCGGAGCCTCCGGAGAAAAGGTTAAAAGCTATATCTCCTTCCTCGGCTCCACTGGTCTCGGGGCTGCAGGAGGTACTGTCCAAGGCTATGTCTCCTTCCTCGGCTCCACTGGTCTCGGAGCCGCAGGAAGTCTGGTCTGTTTCGGGGTCAGTTTCTTCAACACCTCGGCGCCGAAGGAGGTTGCAGTGGTTCTCGAGCCTGCTTCGGCTCCGATCCTTTTGGAGAGGATTTGGAGTCATTCCCCCAGTCTTGTCTCTGTTCCGACAGAGAAGGTTTCTCGACCCCCTTCTGTCTCCTCCAAGTCCTCCAGGCTGTCTGATTCGGATGTGGATAGGGTGGTCCAGAGTCTCCTCCAGTCGCCAGTGTTAACTAAATTATTTTCGGCTCCAGAGCCAGCCACTATATCGGTTCCGTTTCTTCCTCCTCTGACAACCTCTGTGTCGTCGGAGCCGGAGTCTGCCGAATTGAGTGAAGTCCTTGGGTCGGATCCGAAACTTCCTGCTAGTCTTTCGGATCCGACCTCTGCTCCAACCTTTTCCATCCCTTCTACAGGTTTCGGTACTCGGATGTCCTCAGTCGAACCCGAGGGGGATACATCGGGGCTTCAGGGTTCGGCTCCAAGTCTCACCCTTACTGCTTCGGCTAGGGGTACCCCGACTCCAGTCATGGTCTCGGAGGCAGGTTTTTCTTCCGATTCTGGTGGACCTGCCTTCGAGGCTATGAGGAGCGCACTGGCCAAGTCCATAGTGACTTCACCTGAATCGGCAATTCCTTTCCCAGAAGCTGCGACTAGAGCTCCTGGTGCCCCCCTATCTCTGGACAGCGGGGCTCCTAGGCCTGAGGATACCTCCATGTGTGGTCCCCTGCTTTCTGAGGGCCCCTCTGAGTCCGTGCCTGAGGAGCCTCCCAAGAAGAAGTTGTGTAAGAGGAAGCACGTAGACTCCCCAGATGAGTCTGTCACCTCGGACACCGACCTCGATGATGCAGAAGGGTCCCTGAAGTCGTCCTCTGATGATGTCTCGTTCTCTGATATCCTGGAGATCTTGAGACAGCAGGACGACTGGCCATCTAAAAACCCTTCTAAGGAGGAGTCTGTCTTCCTCAAGGCCTTCGGAGCCCAGCCTTCCGCCTCCTGGGTGTCTCCACCCTTCAGTGAATTATTGGATCTTATTTGTCGAAGGGTATGGGAACACCCTGACTCTGTGGAGCCAGTTCCTAGCTGCCCCAATAAGTTCTTATCTGCGCCTCATGGAAAAGAATTTTTGACCAAGGGAGTACCTGTGAATGCTATGGTGGTGGCGTCTGCCACTCAGCAGGACATGGCAGAGGCTTCTACTTCCATCCATCCTCCTAATAAGGAGTCTAAGAGTATGGATAGGTATGGGAAGCCTACCCTGTCTTCAGCGACCTTTACCTTGCGGTTGCTGAATTACTTGTCATTTTACTCTGCTCCAAAGGGATCTCATAAAGGAGTTGGGAGATACCCTGTCGGGTAACTTGCCTGAGGCGTTGGCCCAGTCTGTTAATGCCCAGCTGTCTTACCTTTCTTCCATCATCAACTCGTCCATGAGGCTCATATCTTATGCAGCTGAGGGGGCGGGTAGAGCAGCGAGTTCGGGCGTAGCCCTCAGGAGGCAAGCTTGGATGTGCTTGTCATTTTGCGGAGGCTTTCAAGTCTTTCACGGACGCCCCATTCGACGGGTCCTCCCTTTTTGGACCCAAAGTGAAAGACACCCTCACTAGATGTGAGCAGGAGTGTAAGACTTTGTCTGCCGTTGGAGCCCATTTTTTGCTTCCCACTAGACCTTATCCCAAGGCTCAGAGGGGAGGGAAAATGTGGTTCAGAAAGTCTCAAAAGTCTTCCCCTGCCCTTCAAAGTGACCCCCCCCCAGGGGCAGAGGAGGGGGGAATTTTAATGGAAGGCGTCGCCCTAGAGGCAGTGGAGGCCCCCGCAATACAGGAGACCGCGAGTCCTTTCATGGTTCTTCCTACCAATGTCCCTGAGGGATTACCCGACTGTGCGTCTCCGGAGCCAGTCGGGGGTCATTTTTAGTTGCATCTTCAGGCCTGGGAGTCCATCACTCAGGATCGATGGGTGCTTCGTATCATCACCGGAGGTTACACCATTCCCTTTATTTGTCCTCCCCCGCCATCAAGGAAAATCCCGGACGTTCCACCCAGTCAACGGGATCAGGCAGCAATAGAGGTCTCAAAGCTGCTAGAAAAAGGAGTCATCCAACCAGTCCCCGCAGACCAGATCGGATTAGGAACTTACTCAAGGTTATTTTTGGTGCCAAAAAGAACAGGGGACTTGAAACCCATTCTGGATCTCAGCCGTTTAAACCACTTTGTAAAGAAGTCCAAGTTCCGAATGGTCACTTTGCAATCCATTTTCCCATTGCTGGAAAAAGGAGTATGGATGTGTGCTCCATCGATCTCAAGGATGCCTATTACCACATCAAGATAAACAAGGCTTCCAGGAATCATTTATGCTTCTGGCTGGGAGCCAGTCATTTTCAATTCTGGGCCCTGCCCTTTGGTCTCACCACAACCCCAGGGTGTTCAGCAAGTGTCTGGCAGTGGTGACAGCTCACCTGAGACGTCTAGGATTCCAGGTGCTCCTTATCTAGATGACTGGCTCCTCACCGCCCCACCAGGCATCTACTTGTTCAAGCCATGAGAGCTACTGTCAAATTGGGCCCAGATTTCATTCAACTGGGCAAAATCTGTATTGCTGCCATCACAGCGTGTTCTCTTTATAGGCGCAGAGCTAAACTCTGTAGAAATGCGAGCTTTCCTACCGGCAGAGAGAATAAAAGTGTTACAGGCCCAAGTCCTGGCTTTACTACCCCGGGAAAAAGCCCAAGCCAGGATGGTTCTTCAGTTGTTGGGATCAATGGCGGCTACCATTCTTCTAGTTCCACTAGCCAGGTGGCTACACATGCGAATACTTCAGTGGCTCCTTTTGGCCCAGTGGTCATATCAGGAACGTCCCTTGTCCCATCCGATTCTCATCACGGAGAGATGCCGGCAGGATTTGCGTTGGTGGCTTCTCTCGTCCAACCTGAATCAAGGGAGACCCTTGAGCCCCCCGTCCCCTATTGCCACAGTAACCACGGACGCCTCCCAGATAGGGTGGGGGGGGCATTATCTGGGCGAGATGGTCCAAGATACGTGGCAAGACCACGAGGTTCACTTGCATATCAATGTTCTGGAGATGAGAGCGGTGCTTCTAGCGTTGCAGGCACTTCACAGCTCTCTTCCCAGGGGAGCTATTGCGATTCTTTCCGACAATATGTCGGTTGTCTGGTATCTGAACAAGCAGGGAGGAACCAAGTCCTACCCCCTTTGCAGGGAGGCCATGAGAGTGTGGAATTGGGTGATCGCTTCCCAGCGCTTTCTAGTGGCAACGCACATTCCGGGGAAGTCCAATGTGATAGCAGACAGGCTGAGCAGAGCTATTCTGATGCCTCACGAGTGGTCCCTGAACGATCGAGTGGCTGCTCAGATCTTCTCCAGGTGGGGCCTTCCCTGCTGTGACCTCTTTGCCAGCCCCCTGAATGCGAAGTGCAGCAATTTTTTCACTCTGATCCCCCCACAGGGGGAGTCACCAAGGGATGCTCTAGTCCACAATTGGCCCTCCGGTATGCTCTACGCCTTCCCGCCGGTCCCTCTTCTACCAAGAGTGATTCAGAAGGCTACCTGCTTGGGAAGCGAGATGATTTTGATTGCACCACACTAGCCCCGTAAAGTTTGGTTCCCCTTCCTTCGGAAGTATGCGGTGGATGGTCCTTGGATTCTGGACCCACCTCCAGACCTATTGACTCATCAGTCAGGACAGCTCCATCCATCCCTACGAAATCTCAAGCTCGCTGTCTGGCTTCTCCACTTCCGACTTTAGTCAGACAGCATATCTTTACCCCGGAAGTAGTACATATTCTGTCTTCCTCCCACAAGTCTTCTGCTAGGGAAATATACTCTAGTAAATGGAAGAGATTTGCATTTTTGGCTCTGCAACGTGATCTTGATCCCCTTACAGCCCCTGTGTCGGCGGTGTTAGATTTCTTAGCAACACTTTTTAGACAGGGTTCGGCTGCCTCCACTATAAAGGTTCAGTTGGCAGCAATCTCCAATTATCATGTTGCATATGAGCCTTGAGCCTTCCCTCATGGGTCATAAGCTGTGTAAAGCCTTTCTGAAAGGAGCCTGGTTGCTTCGCCCTCCGGTTTCGCAACCCGTTTTGCCATGGGATTTAGATGTGGTGCTCAGAGCTTTAACGTCTTCTCCCTTTGAGCCAGCAGCCTCTTGCGAATTGAAATTTTTGTCATGGAAGACTGCCTTTTTGGTAGCCATAACTTCAGCCAGAAGGGTATCGGAGCTTCAAGCCCTTTCTGTTAAACCTCCTTATTTAATTTTTCATAAGGACAGAGTATCTCTGAGACTTGATCCTTCTTTTCTCCCTAAGGTCTCTTCTGCCCTTTGTCTCCACCAGTCTACTGAGCTTCCAGTCTTTTTTCCATGGTTTTCCAGCAAAGCGGAATACAAATTTCACCAGTTGGATGTGCATAGACAACTGAGGTTTTATTTAAATAGGACACAACAGGAGAGGAAATCGGATCAGTTGTTTGTGTCCTTTACGGACAATTGAATTGGCAGATCTGTAACTAAGGGCACCATAGCTAAGTGGATTAGAGACTGCATCTCATTTATTTATGCATTAGCGGGTAAGGATCTTCCCTTTCCAGCTAAGGCGCATTCTGCCAGGGCTATGTCAACTTCAGTGGCCTTTCATGCTGGACTATCCATAAATGAGATATGTGCAGCGGCTACTTGGACTTCTCCACATACCTTTATTTCTCATTACAAACTGGACGTGGCCTCTAGACATTGGGCTTCCTTTGGTTCCACAGTGCTCAGGAGTGTTTTCCAGTGAGCCTCCCGGGATTTAGGTGCTAGGGACGCTGTCCCGTCAGTAGTGAATGTAGGCGAGATAGGATCACATTACATCTTTTAGTTATGTACTTACCATAACGATAGATGTATGTGATCCATCTCGCCTACATTCTTACATACCCGCCCTCCTTCCCCCTACCTGTTGGACTTGGAGGAAACTTGTATTCTGATTCCTCTGAGGATATTATTTTTTCTCTCCTCTTATATATATATCCTTGTGGTGTAGTGTATGTGGGAAGATAATGTTGGGGCAAACAAGATCTGTGGGTTTGGGTGTGATGCATCCTGGGATACAGGGTTAACCCAGCCAATGAGAGACTTTGTGCTAGTTATAGTGGCCGAGTCGGAGCCGACTCTCTGCTCCGAGCCCGTCAGTAATGAATGTAGGTGAGATGGATCACACACATCTATCGTTATGGTAAGTACATAACTAAAAGTTTCTCTGGTTGTTTACTTAGCATTGGCTTTTTGCAGGGGTACTGCTTCAGGAAGCTTAGTGGCATAGTCATTAATCACTGGAATGTATGGGTAGCCATCACTAGATTTTGCCAAGAACATACAAGATCTAATAGCTGGTGCATTATTTCTTCATCTGTGTTTTTTCTGCATAGCAAGTCATTCTTCTACTCAAAATATGGTTATGGGAATGGGTCACTCTGCTTACCTGTTCACCTCTTCTAACTACATTTTCTCTATCCCTGTTCAATTTATCATCCGCCTATCAGATTTTCTTAAAATTGTCATGGGTTATCTGGGAATCTGCCTAGTCTGGCGCACCTTAATGATTATACTGATTTGGAGTAGAGGGTGTAGCCTCTTTATCTATTGGTTTGGTTGTAAATATTTCTTCTTTTCTTATTCCTTCCTTTATAAAATATAGCTTGCACTAGTGACTTCCTAATTTTTTTTTTGTTTTGTTAATTCCTTTACTATTACCTCAGTAATTTTTGTCTGAAGACATGCTGCTGAGAATACTGTTTCTGGTTAGCGCTCTGTCTTGACATTATATAGGGAAACCTAGGATTATTATGGTTCCTGATTTATTGATGTGTGTTTCTCCCTGTCTGTCTGTACATAGATATCCTTCATTACATTTAATGTGTATGGAATCTTCTGACAAGATTGCATGTCATACACTATGGATTCTTTCAATTTCTGCACTAACTTCTTTCACTAAGCTAATAACTGGTATTTTCTTGCAAGACTCTGTTTTGATAACCCACATAATTAACATTTTGATCACTGTTGCAGAAGCTTAATCTGTATGATCTGATGATGTTTTTTTCATTCTTTCCAAACATATGGGTTTGGATCCGACCTTCGAATCAAACACTGATGCATATTCCAGACTTTCAATCCAGCTCTCGAGCTCTTTCCTCTACCCATAATTCCCTGTTCTATCCATGTTGTCTCAGATTGCATTTGCTGCCATCACAAACAGATGCAGGTTCCACTCTGAAGCTGTACTACAGATATTTTGTGAATTATTCAACTTTTAAAAGTTTTTCCATTAAATTTCTATTTAACTAGTTTACTATCCTCCCTCTTAGTTTCTCGCTGAACATTAGGATTTTCCTATTTTCTCTGTTATTGTTATAGTACTTCTACTTTATCATTGTTGGTATTTCTGATTGCCCTTTCTTCTGTACAGGTTATTTCCTCAGTTTAACATCGTTGGTAATCAACCTTCCTTCCCTTCTTCCTTCTTTTTTGTCTTACAAAAAAAAAAAACACTTTATTAATAGTTTACCTTTTCACCGTTTCATTTTTTTTTTCTACTTGTGTCATTCAACATGTCGGACAAATGAACGGGCTTTAAGATATGCACTTCTTGTGAGCATAAAATCCCAAACACAGATGCCCACAAGGAGTGTGTGTACTATCTTGGGGCAGTGCACTTGGACATGTCTTGCAAGATCTACTCTACTTTTAATCCAAGACCTCTGGCAAACAGACGCAATAAGCTTATTTTAAGGGGTTATCTCTTTTCTACATGTTTGTCAGGGGCTGAAACCCCTTCAAAGACTAGTAAGTGTGCTCCTCTGGAGCACAGGAAATGCTCACCTCCTAAGTTCCCCAGGTCTTCATCAGATCCTATCTTGAAAACTAGAAAAATTTTGGTCGACAATCTGATCCAAAGCCATCAGATCCATTTGTTATAACTAAGTCCAGCATAACCCCTCCTTGAATCCTAGGTCGAGTACTTCTTATAGGAGTACCACTCCAGAGTTTGGCATCAAGCCAATTTCACCCACCCCTACCTTCTCAGTTTCTTTAGACTCCAAAGAAGCATTCAAGGCCCCCATCCACTACATCCTCTAAGTCCTCCAGAAGCTTGTCGGAAGTAGATGTATATAGGAAGATGCGAAAACTTCTCAGACCTCAGATCCAGATGGGGGCTTACAAGATCTGTCCTTGAGTATGTCTGCCACTTCAAAGACCATCGTATCTCCTTCTCCAGTCCATCCTGTGGTCTCAGAGTCCCAGGATCTGAAATCCCCGAGAGGTCTGGTGTCAGATCCAAAGAAGGCTTCTTCCTCCACTCTGTTTCCTTGACTGGTTCTGCTCTGATACCTTTGGATCAGAATGGGTGTTGGAGAAGAAGTGTTGGCGTTGGATCTGAGGGGATGGGTTCGGTTCTGATTTTGTAATGATTCATCCGTTCTCCTCAGAGCATTGGCCCTGGACAGTTCGGATCCACTTCCAGCCCCAAGGCACAGATCTGTGGGTGCTCTGGATCTACCTTAATCAGAAGTTTCGTCTCCAAGAAGATGGGTCAAAACTTGTCTGGGTCCACTGGCTTTTGAGGCGGTACAAAGGGCTTTTTTCTCTCTCCAAAGAGAAATGTCTTATGTTTCGGATTCTTCCCCTTTTCTCTCATCAGTTCTGCACTCAGAGTCAGTCAGGCCTATTCCATGAGGGCAGCCAGTTCCATTAATTCTCCAGTCAGTTTCAGTGGAGGAACTTCCCCTTTCTTCCGACACCTCATGTGAACACCCCACAGAGGAGGTGCACTGGAAGAGAATGTGCAAAAGGAGACACATTGACTCCCCCATGAAGACTCTTACAATGGATACCAATTTTGATAAAGGAGAGGGGTCCCCCAGTTCCACCACTCGATGACGTCTCCTTTGGAGATGTTTGGAGATCCTGAAACAAAAAGGTGGTTGGTCTTCCCAAAATCCCTCAGCAGAAGAATTAGTATTTTTGCAGGCTTTTGTTTCTGGCCTGCCTACATCTTAGGTCAGACCCCCCCCCCCCCCCCAACAACCCGGCAGATGAACTTATTGATTTGGTTTCCCACTGGACATGGAAAGAGCTGGATACCATTGAGCCCATTCCCAAAAGACCTGAAAAACTTTTAGCCTTGCCAGCAGACAGAGCCCCACTGGAGCAAAGAAACCCCAGTTGATGCTATGGTGGTGGCTGCATCCAACAAGAAAGAGCTAGCAGAGCTCTTCTGTCCATCCACCAAACAGGGAGTCTAGATCATTGGACAGATTTGTAAAGTGAGTCTTTGCCTTTGCTTCAGCAGCCTTCACTCTGAGGTCATTAAACTGCCTGGCACACTTTTAGGCTTCAGAGAGATTTGATCAAAGAGCTGTCAAATAATTTCTGAGCCCATGTTTGCTGAAGACTTCAAAAGAACATCCTTGCAGCTGGTCACTGTATTATCTATATTGAATGCTTCGATGAGTTTCATCTTTCACACAGCTGAAGATGCCTCATGAGCAGCTGTTTCAGGCATTGCCATAAGGAGACATGCCTAGATGCAGCTTTGTGACTTTGCTGAGCCTTTTAAGACGTCCTTTATTAATGCCCCATTTGATGGCACTTCCTTGTTCGGGCCATCAGTAAGAGATGCGCTTACCCACAGTGAGCAAGATGGAGAGACTGTCTGCCATGAGAATCAAATTTTCTATACCTCTGTGAACCTTTTCTAGGAATCAGAGGGGGCAGTAAGATGTGGTTCTGTAAATTTCTGGGACATTTTCAAGATTTGCATGGGGATAATTTCTCCCAGAGGCAGAGGAGGAACTTTTAGTGGTAGACGTCGCCCTAGAGGCAGAGAAGGTCTGCAGAATCAGTGCTTCAGAGATTCTTTTTCAGACAGGCCTTTTCAGTGCTCCTGAACTGCTGCCCAACTGTCCAACTCTAGTGGCAGTCTGGGGTCAGTTATCTTTGCACCCAGATGGCTATGCAAGTATAACACAAGACGCACTGGTGCTAAGAATAATATCCAGAGGTCATTACATACCATTTTTCCTCCTTCCATCTCGCCAAAGGAAGAAACTTCCTGATGTTCCACCCAGTCAAAGGAAGGTAGCAGCACAAGAAGTCCACAAGCTGCTAGACAAGAGAGTCATCCAAAGGGTCCCGCCAGACCAGATAAAATTCAGAACTTATTCACGCTTTTTTTTTGTGCCAAAGTAAACAGGGGACCTTGGACCAATTTTGGATCTAAGCAAACTGAATCAGTACATAAAGAAAGCAAAGATCCAAATGGTCACAGTTAAGTCCAACCTACCCTTTCTTCACAAGGACAATTGGATATACTCTATAGATCTTCAGGATGCATACTCTCATATCAAAATAGACAGGTGATCCAGAAAACATTTCTGCTTTTGGCTGCGAGACAGTCATTACCAGTTCAGAGCTCTGCCCTTTGGATTCACCAAAGCCTCCAGGGTGTTAACCAAATGCATGGCAGTAGTGGCAGCTCATTTGAGACTGAAGGGATTCCAGGTGGTTCCATATGTTGATGACTAGTTCCTCACCACCCCTCCAAGCATCTGCATTCGCAGGATAATTTGCTTCCGATTTGCAAACCTTTGGGTATTAGAGTAAATCATGCCACGTCATACCTTACACCAGTTCTGAGCCTAGAAATTGATCAGTTCAGTTTTAGATATGACAATACAGGTGGCTTCTTTACCTCCTCCTCATATTACAGCTATCAGAAACCAAATTCAGATTCCCATTGCCCACCCATCTCCTCTGACAAGGTTAGTACTTTAAGTACTAGGCTCTGTGGTAGTAGCCATAGTGCTACTTCATCTAACATGTTTCTTTGTGAGTTCTGCAATGAGCCCTAACTGTACAGTGGTCCATTCTGTATCAGTCCCTATCCTTTCCAGTAAAACTCACTCCAATTTTGCAAGCAACACATTTGCTGGTGGATACAATTGGGTGATCTTCATCTAGGCAGACCCTTTGTTTTACCAAACCCGGTGGCCACAGTGACCATGGATGCTTATTTGTTTGGGGGGTGGGGGCATTTCTTGAGGAAAACTGTCCAAGGCATGTGGTCCCTCCAAGAGACTTAAGTTGCATGTCAGTGTCCTATTAATGACAACAGCCCTGTTAGCGTTGCAGGCATTTCAATATGCTCTCCCCTTGGGAACTGCTGCAATTCAAACTGACAACATGTCTCTATTCTGGTATATTAACAAACAAGGAGGAACTTGAACTTATCCACTTTGCAGAGAAGCCATGAGAGTTTGGGAATGGGCAATCTCATTAGTCTACTTTCTAATTGTGACACACATTCTGGGTAAGACCACCATGCTAGTGGACAAACTAAGCAGATCCATTCTGATGCCACTAGTGGTCTATAGCAGTGATGATCTTATGGCATTGGGGCCAACCTTGCTGCAAACTATTTGCCACTCCCCTCAACAAGTGCAGCAAGTACTTTGCTGTTATCCCTCCACGGGGGGAGTCACCAAGAGACACACTAATGCATGCTTGCCCCTCTGGACTCCTTTATTCTTATCCTCCTCTTCCCTTGATTCCCAAATTTCTACAGAAAGCAAGTCAGCTGAAGAGCTCAGTAATCCTCATTGCCCCTTTCTGGTCTCGGCAAGTGTGGGTTCCCCTTTCTATGGTCTCATCTTTGTTATCCTCCATGGGAAGTGGAGCCAACTCTGGATCTCCTTTCTCACCTGTCAGGGTTCCAACATTCAGGCCCTCAAACTAACCACATGGTTTCTCCACTTTCAGTAATGCTTAGACATTCTGTTTTCTTCCCCTGTATGTGACATTATTTTGGCTTCTCAAAACGATTCTACCAGAAAAGTATACAAAAGCAAATGGAAGAGATTCTTCTTCCTTTGGACATAAAATAATGAAATTGGCCCTTTCTCTGCCACAATTTGTGTAATTATTCAGTTTTTGACAACTCTTTTTAAGGAAAGAACTAGTTTCTCTACAATTAAACTTAAACTGGCATTGATTTCCAATTTTCACATGGGGGACCAAACTTTTTCCATGGCTTTGTCTAGATGATGTAAACCTTTCCTGAAAGGCATTTTGCTTTTAAAGGCCTCTGATAAAGGATCTCTCACCACCTTGGGATCTGTCAGCTGTGCTTAAAGATCTAATGCAGAAACCCTTTGAACTGTCAGACATGTGTGATCTAAAATTCCTGTCATGGAAAACAGTTTTCTTGGCAAGCATTACTTCTGCAGAAAGAATATCCAAACTCAAGTGCTTACATTGTTTTTCATAAGGATAGGATCTCCTTATGTACTAATCCTTCCTTTTTACCTAAGTGGCTTCTGAAAATAACATTAGCCAATCCATTCATTTACATTTTTCTTTCCAAATTTTCCCATAAAGGAGAGTACATGCTGCATCAATTTGTGCACAGACAGCTATGTTTTTATCTCACAAATTAGAAAATCAGACCAACTTTTTGTTTCTTTTTCGCCAAAACGCATGGGTTATCTAGTCTCTAAAGTCACTTTAGCCAAATGGATAACCGACTGTATTTCCTGGATTTATTCTCAGAAAGGCATGACATTACTTAAACCTCCCAAAGCTCATTCAACCAGATCCAAGGCTATGTCATCTGCTCTTTGGTCAAGAACATCTATTGATGACATTTGTGGTTGCAGCTACATGGTCCAATGCTCATAATGTTGTTTTCTATTATAAATTGGATATTATTTCCAGGAACAGAGCCTCCATTGGTTCAGCGGTACTCCAGAGTATCCTTCCATGAGGGCCAGCCATGATCAGTGTAGCTGGGGACTCTGTCCCATACGTTGAGAAGAATGAAAAGGACATCATCAGATTTAAAAGTTATGTACTCACCATAACTAGCCATCTGTGTTGTCCATTTTCATTATTCCCTCAATTTCCTTCCCATCCATCCATCCCTCATCCTTTTCTTCTAGAGAAACCTGTTGGGACTGTATTTGGAACCTACATTTCTGGGTTTGAGCCCTGACTTTTTCTATCTGTCCATGCCTGTCTCTGTTTAACTGCAGAAATGTATGGCAGCAAACTCAATCTGAGGCAATGGAGATGGAATAGGGAATTGTGGGTAGAGGGAGGCGCTCAAGAGCTGGATCCAAAGTCTGGAATTATATGGTCAAGTTGGATCTGAACACATACATTGAGGAAGAATAAAAATGGACAACACAGATGCCTAGTTATGGTGAGTACATAACTTTTAAGTTTATATCCTGCCAAGGTTATGAACAGAGTTTCATGACACCTTCCACCTATCGAAACTGCCATTGCCTTGAGAAGAGCCTTATGAGACACAGTTTGGGCACCTAAAGCTTCAGTTTTCCAGCTGCTGAAGTACTTTGCTGTTGGGTTTTATGGATTTGACCCTTGGCTAGTGAATCCTTCAAGTTTGGAAAGATAAGTCCTATTCTGTGGAAACCTTCCTATACATAATTTTTTGTGAAAAATATATTCTGTGAATTTCTATATTTTATGCTAGTATATGCTTGATAGTAGGACTATAATTTTGCTCAGGGGATTTTTACTTCTGTAATGCTGGTGTGACAAAACTGTGTAAAAAAATCTATTTTATTGGCATAGGCTACCTGTTTGTGTGTGTATGGGGGCATGATTTTATGTTTTTAGTGACTGTCACAGAAAGTTTTACCTCATAACCTTAATTTTACTGTCAAAAGGTTTACTGACTCAGTCAGGCTCCACTACCCACGTGTGAGGTCGTCTTCCTGGCTTAAGCATGGACCATTTCTTGGTTTCCATGGTTCTTGCCTCCTCTGTATACAAGAAAAACAAAGTTGTTAGAGAGTCTTTAGGTGTCTAGAGAGCTTCATCACTGCTTCAGATATTATGGTGGATGACTCTCCTGTGGCCAAATCTCATTCCTCAGACCATCCATCTTCTACTCCTTGCCTCTCAGATGTAATCCTCAGAAAGTCACTAAGGACTGGGAGATTGTGGCTGTAGGGTTAACCTCACCTGGTAAAGGAGAACCACTCTTAGCCTCAGGGAAAGGAACGGGTGAAGATTTAACCCTTGTATAAGTTATGGCGCCTGATTCCTGGGTTAGTGCTCCTGTCATGGGTTTGTTCCTTTTCCAGGGAGTATCCCAAGAAGAAAAAGCAGAAACTTCTATGTGCAGGAAATATTGGATGGGATTTGCCAAAGGATTATTCTCTGCTTTTAAAATGTTAAATCCTGCTTATTTGTTACCTCACAATCAGATGAGCAGGGAGGGTTGAAGGAGTGTAATTCTTCAGTTAATTCTCCACAAGCTGAAGATTCTGAGGAATTTCCTTCCTGAAACGTTGTCTTTTTTCTTACACTCTTAACAAAATGAGAGAATTATTTCATTGGGAACAGTTCCAAGTATTATGATTTGCTACAAATGGAATTTTCTAAACCTGCAGATGGTTCCTCCTGTGTTTGCCTTTGAGAAATATTTTCTTAATAGCTTGCATTATACTTGATATTCAGCGCTGTGCCCCCAAAAGTCTGACCGGTTATGTAATGTAACTCAGACACACACTACTGCTCTCCAACCCAAAATCAGATCCTACAGTGATATGTTTAAGTTTTCTACTATAAAACATATTGTGAATGCTAACCTCATTCCTGCCAACGGTGATGGGAAAGTTTTTGATAGATTTTGAACTGACTTGTTTTGTGAAAGTAAACTGTTAGGTTTCCTTCTTCTGCAGTTAAAACATATTTCAGTTCCTTCACTGTGATTGCTTCTTGGTTAATCGAACACACTTTTTAAAGTAAGCAACAACACTGACCAAATGAGCAAAATAAGTAAAATAATGGCTCCGGTGCACAAATGAGTAATCCACAAAGCTTTATTCCAAATGAAAAGTGAAGTGCTTTTCGTCTACCCTGCCAGTTTGGTAGACTTCATCAGACAAATCAGCTGTGCAAAACAAGAGAGTTAAATACATTTTTTAAAATAAGATTAACATTACAACCAGCCTATGACAATTACAATACACAAAAGTCAAAATAACAACAGAACTTACTGGCCAAAGTAGTTTCAGGACGCTCTTTACTCTAAATACTCTACCTATTTAATTATACTATACATATAAAATACAAAAAATGTGTAAAAATAGTCATAAAATGTATCAGTCGACACTTTACAAATACTTAAAAACTAATAAATATAATTTAATGCAAAAGACTTTTCAGTTTTAAAATACTTGACAGTGAAGTGATTTCATTCAAACATGGATCTGTGTAAGAGTTCAGGTATTTTTAATGATTTTCTGTATTGGGCTCACATTATCAGTTCTGCCATTCCTTTGTCCACTGTGCCAGTGGTATTTACAGACGACGGGTCCAGTGATTGCTCATTGCAGGTTTCAAGGCAGTCACATCTTTACATATTTGGGCAATTGTCTTATATTTGCAGACACTTTTTCCAGTTGTCAGGTTAATTGACATGGGCCATGAAACTCCTGCTTATTCCATGGTTTCAGCTGAACTTGCAGAAGTCATCTTTCCTCCCTTTCCAATCTCTAGATTTTCTTCCTTAATTACTGCTGCAGTATTACTTACAATAAGGATGTCCTGCCAAGGATAGCCATATGTTCCAGCCAGCATACAGATGCTGTGGGTCCTTCCAAGCAGCTTATGTCAGACGTGTCCTGTGCCCGGGATACAAGATATATTCGTGACATACAAATGCCAAATCCACAGAACAGTTTGCCACCAGTTTGAATGTTGTGTCTGAATTCATTCTGAAAGTTTTGCCTCTTATCTGCTCCCTGCATATGGCAGATAAGTACCCCATTGAGGACTCTTCCTTTTTTGTTCGTTGTGGGTTTATTGAAGGTACATGTCTTCCATAAAGGGGAAATGTTTGTGTGGGAGGCAAGTTCTCCATATGGATAGAAATGAGTAGTAATTTTTTTGTTTGGGTGCAGACTGTGACCACAAACAGTGTGATATTTGCTAGGTGTTTGTTCCTAAGACCTTACACAACCATCTGTCTTCTTCCCTTCTTCACAGCACCCACAACGTTCCCAGTAATGACTCTTCCTGTAATTCATACAGAGTTGCAAGTATTGGTAACATATCTAAATGTGAGTGTAGACTCTTTTTTTTTATAAGGCTAGTTGCTCCTGCTACTATTGGAACTATCTGGCTATCCTTCTTCCACATTGTTGTCATTTCTGCTTGCAAATCCTGATATTTTATAACTTTGTCTCTGTCTGTACACAGGACATTGTAGTCTCTGGGTATGGCAGTTTCAATGATCAATGCTATTTTTGTCTTCTTTTCTTGGACCGCTATATCCAGTTTTCTAGCATCTATCTTTTGACCTGTTGGCAATGGATGATCTCATGTGATGTAGACTTCATCATTTTCTATGATGTTTTGTGGATTGTTTCTAGTGTTTTTCACCCACTTAAATACCATAATGTTTGCACAATCCCCAGTCCAGTAGTCTTGCCATATTGTTACGCCTTTCAGTATACAGTCCTCCTGCCATTAGTATGTCACAACCAGCAACGAGGTGTTTGACTGTTTGCAGTTCGGTTTTACAAAACCTACATTTGTTTGTTTCTCCCACATGTTCAATGGACTTTGTAAACCAGTGTGTACGTAGCCCACTGTCTTGGGCTGCCAATATTAACCTTTCATCTCTTGGTTTGAATTCACCTCTCCTTAACCATTCCTGTGTTCGTTTCTGGTCAACATGAGGTTCTTCCAGAAGTTTTCTATACTTGCAACTATATTTATGCATTTTCCACATTTTTTCGTCTTTTCACCTGGTCATTCACCTTATAGTTTTTCTTTTGTGTTTTGGCACTTTTAGATGCTGCCCGATTTTTATCTACTTCTGGTTTGATTTCCATTCCTGCTTGACGCCGATATGCTTCTGCTAGGCTAAGCAGAGACGTCATCTTAGATTTATTCTCATGCTTCAAAACTTTCACTGCGTTTGGGTCTTGTGAGGTCAGCAGGTATGTGTGGAGTCTCAGGATTACAGATCTATACATGTAATCAATTTCAATGAGGCCCTCCCCTCCTTTGGAATGGGGAATATATAATCTTGGTATGCACTGATTTTTATAGATCATTTGGTGAGCATCAGGCATTCTTCTTGTTTTAATATCTAATCCAACACATTTTGGGGCCAGTCAGTCACTCCAAAACTGTACGTTAGGACAGGAAGAGCAAATTGGTTTATAGCTTGGATTTTTTTCCTAGATGTCAGCGCTGATGATCTTAGTATTTCACTGTTGCAGTCATTACATTTAGGTTATCTGCCTGCAGGTAGCCCTCAGCCAGCCTGAATACCAGAGTCTTGGATTCTTGTATCGGATGCTGTCTCTTCTTCCATGATGTCAGGTCGTCAGGGGTATAAAACATGCAACCGATGCCATTACATCAGTCTTTCTTGCCCCGTGGTGCCCGAAGCAGAAGCAGTTCACAAGTGCCGGTCGACGGACCCCTGAAATTTTCGTTTTCGAGTTTCAGAACCGAAGTCTTAAAAAAAAGCTAAGTACCCCATTGGGGATGCTTTTTCTTGCTCTTAACCGATGTCAGTGAAAGTTAACGATGGCCTTACCTGTGGAAAGCAAATACCTCATAAAGATTTTCATTCGTACTGCATTTCTTGCTTAGGCCCAGACCACAGCGTCCCTTGCTGTCGGTTTTATGCCTTATTCAACCCCCAAACTATTCGTTGTCGGTCTATTTTTGCAGCAAATTATTTTGGTACTTGGTATAACTATCCATAAATGGCTTTGGTAAGCCATCTGACTACCGATATTCTGAAAAAATGTAGGGATAAAGACAGAGACAGACCGCATAGCTCCAAAACTGCCACCAATGCTTCCGTTAAGCTAGTCGCCAGTTTTCCGGTACTCAGTGAAGCGCTTTTGCAGCCCCTGATATTCAGATTCGCAGGCCTCTACTGAGACCCATTCGGAGTCTGGTATACCGCAAGCTGCTTCTTTGACTGTGGAACCTGCCGATGTCTCGGATGGGTCTGGAGCCGCTTTGCAGGCACCGGCTTCTGAGGGTGTATTCAGGCCTACAGGCTTGCATTTTAAACCGACGCCATCTTCTTCATCCAGGCGTAAAACTCGACCCACGCCAAGAAAACCGACGTCCAAACCACATGGTCAGGTCCATATGCCTAAAAAACAAATGCTTAGAATGGCTGAAGACCTTATTACTTTAATTAGGGGAAGCCAGCCTTCGCCTGTCTGAGAGACCCAGAACTGATTTTCCTTCTGATCAGGATTCTGATATTTCTGATGTTCTTCATCTCACATTGCTGCAGTCCTTACACTTGGGTAGTCCGCTGTCCTCGGTCGGCCCGAATATCAAAGTATAAGGCTGACGGTCAAGGCGCATTAGACTGACATCAGGACGTCAGGGTACAAATGCGCATGACCGACGTCATATCCTCAGTCTTTTTTGCCGCATGGTCCGATGCAGAAGCAGCGTTGCAAGTGCCGTTCGGCGTTCTGAAATTTTTCGAGTTCGGAGTTTCAGACCGAGTCAAAGTTGGCTAAGTACCCCGTTGGGGAATATTTTGATTTTTTCTTGCCTCAGTGGTTTACCGGATGTCAGAAAAAGTGAATAACTGTATTTCTTGTGGGAAACAGATACCGCATAGAGATTATCATACCTTGTGTATTCCTTGTTTAGGGCCTGAGCACGGCGTTGTTGGGTGTCGCTTTTGTGCTAGATTCAATAAGCGCACTATTAAGAGAAGGTTGGATTGTGCCAGGTTAGTTTTGGGAAGCGGTGCAATTACACTATGCCGTCGGATGCTCCGGCCCGCTTCTTCAAAGAAGCGCAAGGATAAAGCAGCTAAGGCCAGGGTAGGCAGTCGTCCGTGCGGACGCCGGTTCTTTAGAGGTATCGGTGGAGCCGGTGGTTCCACCGGAGGTTTCTCTGGAGGCCCAGGGGGAGACCTTGTTATTGCAGGATGTGGCCTCTCAGGAGGCAAGTCAGGCTGAAGGGGCTTCTCAGGTTACTGTACTCCCCTCCCTTCCTAGGGTGGTTAGGCCTTCTGTTTCCAAGGCTTCTCCCAGAGGCAGGCCAGGTTTAGCTTCAGTTGGTGTCACTCCTAGTTCTTCAGGATCTGTGCCCAAGAAGCATATGCTTAAAATGGCAGAAGATTTGATTACCTTAATTAGAGGTTCTTTGCCCCCTCCTGATAAGAGGCCTAGGGTGGAACCTGAGTTGGGGAGTTTTGAGCAGGCTTCAGATGTTTCAGAGTCTTCGGCTGAAGACTTGCAGGAGTATTCCCCTTATTCTGATTCTGATGTGGATGATTCTACTCCTTCTGCTTCTCCTCCTGAGGATTTTTCTTTTTCTGAGACCCTCCATTCCATGAGGGAGCATTTTAAGTGGGAAGGTCAGGATTTCTCTGATTCCAGGAAAAGGCTTAGGGAATTTCTGTTTTTACCCCAGCGTAGGCCTTTGGCTATACCTCCTGTTCTGGATGTTGTGGAGGATGTGTTTGCAGAGGCTTCTCTTAATCCTGATTCCCTGCCTCCTGCTCCTGTTAAACCGGATAGGTATTATAGGGTGCCTGAAGCTCATAAGTTTCTTTTTAAGAGTCCTAGGGCGGACCCAGAAACTGTTAGTCAGGG
This sequence comes from Protopterus annectens, assembly GCF_019279795.1. Classification (NCBI taxonomy): domain Eukaryota; kingdom Metazoa; phylum Chordata; order Ceratodontiformes; family Protopteridae; genus Protopterus; species Protopterus annectens. The sequence continues at coordinate 218,199,246 of NC_056733.1, read as the reverse complement.
GCCTAAGGGTGTTAAGGCTTCTGTTGTTAAAAATCCGGTTCCTCCAGATAAAGAGGCTAGGGCTTTGGATAGATGGGGAAAGAAAGTTTATCGTCTTCCACCCTAGCTATGAGGGCTCTAAATTGCCAGTTTCACATGTTAAAATACCAAAACTATCTACTGTCTCAATTGAAGTCTAAGGTAGATGCTCTGGCGGAAGGTATTGACTGTAAAGAGTTGCAGGATTTGGTGCATGTCTCTGAACAAGTGGGTAAGCATTCTTTGCAATGTGGTTTTGATGCTGTACAGGCCTCGGCTAGGGTGGCTGCCACAGGGTCAGTTCTTCGCAGGCACGCCTGGCTGAGGGATCAGAATTTATCTGACCATGTTAAGACAAGGATTTTGGATGCTCCTTTACAATCTGATGTGTTATTTGGGTCACCTGTTGAGGCAGTCTTAAAGAAAATGGAAGACAAGGCCAAGTCTATGCAGACTGTTAAAGATTTTTTGCAGGTTCAGCCTCCGAAGGTTAGCAGAAATTGGCCTACTAAGGGGTGGACGTATCCTTCTTATGATTCCCAGTCTAGGGGCAGGTCTAGACGGGTAGGGGCAGAGCTCAGGGCTCTTTCAGGCCTAGAACAGGGAGTTCACCTGCACAGTCTTCGGTGAGGGCAGGGGTCAGTCCTTTCGTAAACAGACCCAATGACCTACCTTTTCAGCTGCCAGAGTCTTCTCGACTAGCAGCACCTTTGGGAGGAAGGTTGGCACTTTTCAAAGAAAATTGGAGTTTAATTACCCAAGACAGATGGGTATTGGATATCATTCACCAAGGTTACAGGTTTTATTTCCATACCTTGCCTCCTTTCAAAGGCATGCCAGACGTTCCTCCTCAGCAAAGAATAGAGGCTCACAAACAGATTTCTCTGCTACTCCAAATAGGAGCCATTCAGCCGGTTCCTCTGTCAGAAGTGGGCCTAGGATTTTATTCTCGCCTGTTCCTAGTACCAAAGAAGGGGAACACGTGGAGACCAATTTTGGATTTATCTATCCTCAACACTTATCTGGACATTCCCAAGTTCAAAATGTTGGACGTTACAACAGCTTTTACCTCTGCTGGGCAAAGATCATTGGATGGTGACTCTGGATCTCAAGGAGGCTTACCTTCATGTTCCTATCAGGCTAAGTTGCAGGAAATATCTACGTTTCCGGGCTGGGACTTCTCATTATCAGTTCTCTGCATTGCCCTTTGGCTTATCTACTGCGCCCAGAGTATTCACGAAGGTTCTGGCTCCAGTGATAGCTTTCTTCAGACTAAGAGGAATACAGATCTATCCTTATTTGGACGATTGTCTGATTCTGGCTCAAGGAAAAGAAGAGCTTCTTCATCATCTACACTTTGTGATAGCAGTGCTAAGATGCCTAGGGTATTCTGTGAACGAAATAAAGTCCAGTCTAGTACCCTCTCAGGACATGTGCTTTCTGGGTGTGAGACTGAATACAGCATCCCAGATGGCCTTTTTGACCCCGGACAAACAAAAGAATCTTTCACTTTACTTCCATCAATTGTCTCATCAGTCCAGGCTGACTGCAAGGACAGTCCTTCAAGCCTTGGGGTTCATGGCATCTTGTATTCTGGTGCTTCCCAATGCCAAACTGCATATGAGGAAGCTACAATGGTATCTCAAAAATGTATGGACACAGCACTGCCAAGATTTGGACACTGTCATTCCGATTATACCTTGCATTCAAAAGGAATTTTTGTGGTGGGCTCAGGAATGTCACCTAAACAAGGGACTCTCTGTGACCCGGCCAGAGGCGAGTCAGATTCTAACGACAGATGCCTCAGACAAAGCTTGGGGAGCTCATCTAAATGGAAAGTGGATACAAGACACGTGGCCTGCCAGACTTCTACATCTACATATCAACCTAAAGGAGATGTTAGCAGTCCAATTTGCATTAATAGCTTTCAAGGATTTACTTCTTCCAGGGCAGGTGTTGATTCTAACAGACAACACAACTGTCATGTGGTACATCAACAAGCAAGGGGGAACACATTCTTATCCTCTGTGCAGACAGGCAATGATTTTGTGGGAGACTGCTCTCAGTTTACAGCTAAATCTTCAGGCAAGGTTTCTGCCGGGAGCACAGAACTCCTTAGCAGATGTGTTGAGCAGACAAATTATGGATCCCCACGAGTGGAAATTGGATCCTCATGTATTTCAGAAATTGACAGTGTCATGGGGGACTCCAGACATAGATCTGTTCGCTTCTCCACTAAACTACCAGCTGCCAAAGTTTTGCACAAAATGTTTTCATCCCACAGCTTGGAAAGTGGATGCTCTTTCATTCAATTGGAGCAATCTTCATGTGTATACCTTTCCACCTCTGCCTCTCCTCCCAAAGGTACTTCTGAAGGTCAGACAGGACAAGCCAAAGATGATTTTAATAGCTCCAGATTGGCCTCGACAGCATTGGTACCCACTACTGAGAAGTCTGGTACGGAGCCTCCATGGCCTTTACCTTGATTCCACACCTGCTGACTCAGGAGAACAGTCATTTACTCAATGTCAAACTTCACTCTCTTCACCTGACAGCCTGGCATATTCTGTTTTAAACCCTGGAGGGTTTCAGCTTCCACAGCAAGTTTTGAATGTTATTTTGGAAGCCAGAAGGCCTAGTACAAGGAAAGTGTACGCAGATAAATGGAAGATATTTTTATTTTGGAGTGCAGCAAAAGCATTTGATGTTTCTAAGCCTAATTTAAGTGTGGCTCTTCGATATCTTACTGAGTTACTGGACAAAGGTTTGTCCTTCTCTTCTATTAAGATTCATGCTGCAGCAATTTCTGCTCACTATGATTGTGACCCACCATTGTTTTCTCATCCTTTGTTTAAGCAATTCCTTAGAGGGGCAAAGAATATAAGACCCCCACGGAGAGCTCCTACTCCTGCTTGGGATCTCAATTTTGTGTTGGAGAAACTCACTCTACAACCTTTTGAGCCTGCAGCTACTGCTGAGTTGAAATATTTATCATGGAAGACTGCTTTTTTGTTAGCCATTACCTCTGCGTGAAGGGTTTCTGAATTGCAGGCCCTTATGGCAGTTGAGCCTTTCTTAATTTTCCATAAGGATAGGGTATCTTTACGTACTAATCCTTCCTTTATGCCTAAAGTGGTTTCTAGTGTGTCTTTAAACCAAACTATTCATTTGCCTACCTTTTATGCAAACCCCCAAAATAAAGGGGAAAAGATTTTGCACACTTTGGATATACACAGGCAGTTGCGATATTATTTGAGCAGAACTAAAGGGTTCAGGCAGTCTCAGCAGTTATTTGTTTCTTTTGCTTTGAGTTCTCAGGGCAAGCCTGTGTCAAAACAAACTATTTCTAAGTGGATTGGGTTTTGCATTGCTTTCTGTTATTCCCATCATGGCAAGGAGGTTCCAGCTGGGATTAGGCCTCATTCCACTAGGGCTACTGCCACTTCAACAGCTTTTTAAGGGGTGGCAACTAAAGATATCTTGGAGGCAGCTACTTGGAGTTCTGTGCATACTTTCTCCAAGCATTATCACCTTCCACTTTACTCTAAATCTAGGGCTGGTTTTGCCACTGCTATTTTACAGGGCATTTTGGCAGCTCCTGCTTCTTTATAGTTGTGCCAGCCTCCCTTACCTCTGCTTTGGGATTCTACCCAAGTGTAAGGACTGCAGCAATGTGAGATGAAGAACATAGTACAGTTTTGTACCTACCATAAATGTAGATGTTCAAGATCCACATTGCTGCAATCCAATTTACCCTCCCTCCTTCCCCTCTGTAGTTAGAGGCGGTTGTGTGGGTTGGATTGTAAATATTGTGTATATTGTATATATTGTACATATTAGTGCTAGGGTGGTTGGTTGTTGGTTTTGTTGTCTTTGGGTTTTGACCTTTCTTGTTAGGGTCTTCTGACATCTGGGGCAAGAAAAGACTGAGGATATGACGTCGGTCATGCGCATTTGTACCCTGACGTCCTGATGTCAGTCTAATGCGCCTTGACCGACGTCAGCCTTATACTTTGATATTCGGGCCGACCGAGGACAGCGGACTACCCAAGTGTAAGGACTGCAGCAATGTGGATCTTCGAACATCTACATTTATGGTAGGTACAAAACTGTACTTTTCTTATCACCAGGATTTGTCCTTGTCTACTTATGAGGATTCCATTCCCTCTGCTTCCTCTCCAGAAGATTTTTCCTTTGGTGAAACCTTGTACACTTTTAGGGAGCATTTCCACTGGGAAAGCCAGGATTATTCTGACTCCAAAAAGAGGCTTAGAGAATTCTTACTCCTTCTACACAGGCCGTTGGCTATCTCTCCTGTTCCGGACATTGTAGATGACACTTTTTTGGAATCTAGCATGTCCCCAGACATTTTACCTCCATTTCCCAGAAAACCTGACCGGTATTAGAGAGTACCTAACTCTCACAAGTTCCTCCTACTGCGGATCCAGAGACCATTTCCCAAGGTCCAAAGGGCATTAAGGCTACTGCTGCCAAAAATCCTACTCCTTCTGATAGAGATTCTAGAGCCTTGGACAGATGGGGTAAAAAGGTATACACTTCTGCTACTTTAGCTATTAGGGCTTTAAATTGCCAGTTTCATATGTAAAAGTACCAGCAGCTTATTATGGGACTACTAAAACAGAAAATGATGTTGATTCCTGACTGCTGAACACACAGAATTGCAGGATTTAATGCATTCTGCTGAACAAGTTGGTAAACATACTTTGCAATGTGGTTTTGATTCTTTAGAAGCATCTTGCAGGGCTGCTGTCACTGGGTCTGTACTTAGAAGGCATGCTTGGCTTAAGGAGCAAAACTTGCCAGATCATGTTAAAGCTAAATTACTGGATGCTTCCTTAAACCAAGACCGCCTGTTTGGTAATAAAGCAGAAGTCGTCCTCAAAAAGATGGAAGAAAAATATAAATCTCTGGAAACTTTTAAAGATTTCCTACAAGTACAGCCTCCCAGATTCAGTAGGCATTGGCCTTCTAAGAGCTGGTCCTTTCCAGTCCCTTATAGGCCATTTCAGTCCAAACCCAGGAACAGCAGACCAGTACAGTTTCAGGCTTCGCACAAACCTGAGCAGGAGGGGCCTCCCACTTCCAAAGCAGGGAGTAGTAAGCCACCCCCCTATGGAAAAATGTCATAATGACTTGACCTTAACCCTTCCAAGCCCTGCTCAACTGCCTGCTCCCTTAGGAGGAAAGCTCGCCCTGCATGCAAAAGACTGGAAACTCATAACCCAGGACAAATGGGTTTTAAATATAGTTTTCCAAGGATACAGATTCCACTTCCACACCCTACCAACCCCAAACGGTTGGCCAGACCTACCCCCAAATCAGTGGGCAGAGGCTCAGCAGCAGGTTCTCTCTGTTCTAAGTATCAGAGCTATTCAAACTGTCCCAGCAGAAGAAAGGGGGGACAAGGTTTTTCTTCAAGACTTTTCCTGGTACCCAGAAAAGACAGCTCCTGGCATCCTGTCCTGGACCTCTCTCTTCTAAACACCTTTTTGTTAATCCCAAAATTTAAAATGCTAACACTTCAACAGCTGCTTCCTGTGCTAGGCAAAGATCCCTGGTTGGCAACCTTAGACTTAAAGGAAGCTTACATGCACATTCCAATAAGGGAATCTTGCAGAAAATACATACGCTTCAGGGCAGGCTCCATGCAGTACCAGTTCTCTGCACTTCCCTTTGGCTTATCTACTGCGCCCAGGGTATTCACAAAGTGTCTAGCTCCAGCCATTGCATTTTGCAGGCAGGGAAATATTCAAATATACCCATACCTGGATGATTGTCTGATTCAGGCAGAAAGCCAGGACTTGCTATTAAATCATCTGGCATTCATAAAGAAGCTTCTAACCTCACTGGGGTACACTATAAACAAAAATAAATCTCACCTAGTACCCTGCCAACAGATTGTATTCCTGGGAGCAAGCTTGAACACAACTTCCCAAATGGCTTTCCTCACTCCAGAGAAACAAGTTTATTTGACAGCCTACTTCAAACTACTGGCCACAAAGACCCAGCTATCTGCAAGGAAAATACTTCAAGCCCTGGGGTTCATGGCCTCTTGCATTCTACTAATTCCATATGCAAGACTGCATATGAGGAAACTACAATGGCATCTAAAAAGTCTATGGTGCCAACATTTTCAGGACCTGGAAGCAATGATTCCTATCATTCCTTGTATAAAGACAGAGTTCCTTTGGTGGGCAGAGGCCTGCTACCACAACAAGGGACTCCCTTTCACTCTATACCCCCTGCCGCCCAGACCCTTACAACAGACATATCAAACTATGCATGGGGGGCTCACTTGGCAGGGCAGTGCATTCAGGGCAAATGAAACCCGAGTCTGATGCACCTGCATATCAACCAAAAAGAAGTGTTAGCTGTACAGAATTCCCTGACAGCCTTCAAAGACCAGATCCTTCCAGGACAATTATTGGTAAAGACAGACAACACCACAGTTATGTGGTACATAAACAAGCATGGGGGAACCCACTTGTACCCTCTCTGCAGACTAGCCATTGCTCTGTGGAATACAGCCTTGAGCTACCAAGTGCACCTACAAGCTCAATCCCTGCCAGGCAAGCTAAACTCACTTGCACACGACCTAAGCAGAAATCTCATGGACCCACACGAATGGAAGCTGGAACCAAAAATATTCAACCTCTTGGGGAACAAATGGGGGACTCCAGAGACAGACCTGTTTGCTTCCCCTCAAAACTATTAGTTGGACAAATTCTGCACAAGGACTCCCCACAGTCAAGCTTGAAAAGTGGATGCCCTGTCCTTTACCTGGGAAAGCCTCTCGGTTTATGCCTTTCCCCCTCTGCCTCTCCTCTCAAAGGTTCTGCTAAAGATCAAACAGGACAAGCCAAGGACAATACTGATTGCACCAGACTGGCCATGCCAGCATTGGTACCCCCTCTTGCGCAATATGATACTGCTGGAACCATGGCACCTACCTCAGACACCTTCCCTGCTGTGTCCCAGCAGGCAGGCCAGATTCTGCACCCTCCGCTTCAAATCCTGAGCCTTGCAGCTTGGCTAATTCCTTGAGCTCCCAAATAGCATCCCTCAGTAAGCAAGTGCTAGATATCATTCTGGAAGCAAGGAGGCCTGCTACTAGAAAATCTTATGCTGAAAAGTGGGAAAGATACTGTTCCTGGAGCCAGACTCAGGGGATGGGCACAACAGTGCCCAGCTTACCTTATATTCTTCAGTACTTAACAGAAATGCTCCACAAGGGCCTATCCTCCTCATCAATTAAAATTCATGCCTCTGCCATTTCAGCACATTATAATACTGAGCCACCCCTCTTCTCTCACCCCCTGCTAAACCAATTCCTCAGGGGGGCCAAAAATTTAAGACCTCTCAGGCGAGCCCCTACTCCAGCCTGGGACCTTAACTTTTATTTGGAAAAGCTCACTCTCCCTCCATTTGAACCAGCTGCAACTGCAGAGTTGAAATTCCTTTCTTGGAAAACAGCCTTCCTCCTGGCCATCGCTTCAGCAAGAAGAGTGTCTGAATTACAGGCCCTCATGGCAGTGGAGCATTTCATTATCTTCCATGCAGACAGGGTTTCCCTCAGGGCCAATCTTTCATTTATGCTCCCAAAGTGGTGTCTAGTGTGGCCCTAAATCAGTCCATTCATTTGCCTACCTTTTTCCCAAATCCACAAAACAAAGGGGAGTGAATACTGCACTCTTTGGACGTGCACAGACAACTTAGATTTTATTTGGACAGGACTAAGCCTCTCAGAAAATCTGAACAGCTGCTAGTTAGCTTTGCTGCAGGGGCAAAGGGGAAGGCCATTTCAAAGCAAACCATTTCTAAATGGATAGCCCATTGCATTCATTTCTGCTATAAGCACCATGGAAAACCCTACCCCACAGGGGATAAGATCACATTCCACCAGGAGTGCATTTACCTCTACAGCCTTCCACAGAGGAGTCCCTACCAGGGACATCCTAGAAGCTGCTACCTGGAGCTCTGTGCATACCTTCACCAAGCATTACCACATGCCTGTTTTTTCTAAATCCAGAGCTGGTTTTGCCGCTGCAGCCTTGCAGGGCTTATTAGATGGTCCTAATACTCTCTGACTTCCTCCTCCCTTCCTTAGCTTTGGGAATCACCCCAAATGTAATGACTGCAATAGTGAAACGCAAAGAACATAGTACAGTTGTGTACACTTACCATAAATGTAGATGTTAAGAGTGTATTCACAGTTGAGGTCCTGGTTACCCTCCCTCCAGCCCCCTGACTTCTTCTCTTGGCTCTACCTTTCCTTCTTGTTTGGTGTATTTAAGCTTTCTAGTGTATTTGCTTTTTCATGGAGGTGTAACATAACATATAATTGCTTCCCATTATGGGGGCACCTAACATCTGGGGTAAGGAAAAACTGATGTAATGGCGTCGGCTGCATGTTTTATACCCCTGACAAACTGACTTCATTGAAGAAGAGACAGCATCCGACGCAGAATTCTGAAACTCTGGTATTCAGGCCTGCTGAGGACTACCTGCAAGCAGATAACCCAAATGTAATAACTGCAACAGTGAATACGCTCGAACATCTACATTTATGGTAATTGTACACAACTTTTTCAGGATTAATTTTAGTCTTCTAAAGTATTCCTTACTAAGTTTTATTCGCATTTCTTCATATTTTATTGCTGTTCCTTCATCATTTCCCAAGTATTTTTGTACACCCTCTTGCTCAAGTTCTTTTATATCACATTCTTGTCCCAAACTGATGTTTTCTGGTGCTGCATTTTTCCTGCTTTAAAGGTTGCTTTTGCACATTTATCAAGATCAAATGACATTCTAATATCATCTGAAAAACTTTTGACAACCTGCAGCTGTGCTTTCAGTTACTCATCTGATAAGCTATACAGATTTAAGTAATTGACAGAGAAGATAAGTCTTTAGACTTTGTGTTCTAGGAATCAAATTATAGCCATAGCCTAAGCTAAGTAGACAATTTAATGGATTAAGGGCAAGGCAGAATAGCAACGGTGACAGAGAGTCACCCTGGAATATCCCTCTTTGAATTTTTATCCCTTGGATAATAATTTGTCTTTTATTGTGGCTTAATTGCAAAGTAGTCTGCCATTGTTTTATGGTCACGGTAATGTAGTCAGTGTAGGGGTGTATCTTGTATACATTTTTAAGCACTCTTTTATCCATGAATGTGGGATACTATCAAATGCTTTTTTGTAGTCCATCCATGCCATACTTAGATTCTTCCCCTTTTTACAGTTCTCCACTATGACTTTATTTAAACAGCAAATGATCCTCCGTTCCATATGACTTTTATAGTCCTTTTGATTTATTGCTATAATTGAGTTTTCTTCTAAATGACTGTAAATTCTGATGGCATCAAATCCTGTGTATAGTTAATACGTTGTCGGAAGGCATGTTATTGGTCTATAATTTTTGGAGTAGCTTTCCGGTTCACTCTTAAGTAGGAGCATTGTTTAACCTGTTGTTCGCCAGATTGGTGCCTGTTTGGGGCGCGCATATAAATAGTTCTTACTTATGGCTAAATCTTCATGCAAAGATGTTAATACTTTTAACCAGAAGTTAGGTACTGCATCTGGGCCTGGGGTTTTCCCATTACAGGCTTTTCGTAACTTTGTTTCAGTGTCTCTGGCTGTTGCTTCATCCCATTTCATATTCTGTACCGTTAAACTTCTTATTCTCTCTTACTTTTATCCATCTGGCATCTTTGTTGTGTACCACAGAATCTTCATAGCTACTTCTCCAAAATGCATCTGTTTCTTCTTTTTTTAGTGTTTTTTCAATTCCTTTTACCTTATTTCCCAATTCTCTATAAAACTTTTTGGGGCATCAGTAAATTGTGTATTTTGTACTTTTCCTTTATATTTATTTGTGTATCTTCTACGTTTTTCCACCTGTGCTGAAATTTGTAGTTTATTTGCGATAGTGCATGATAGATCCTGATCTGTTCTAATACTGCACATTGCTTTTATAACATCTGTCTTTTAGTATTTTTGTTGATCTATTCCCTCTTCTGTAGTCTTCCAACAGTGACACTTCTTGTCTTAATTGCTTTATAGTTTTCTCTATTCAATACTTCCATGATGGTATTCGATTTCTCCCCTTCCTTTCCCTCACTACCCTGTGTTCTTGTGGTAGAACTTTATCAGCTATTAATATAGCCGCACAGTAATAAATTCTGTTTACTTCTGTTATATTGCATGGATCTCTATGGACAGTCCTAATTACTGTCTTCATTTGTTTTATCAGACTTCTGACTTTTTTGGAGTTTTATTGACCTTCTGCTGTCTATTTCTTTCGTTGATCTTAATATATCTATGTCTATTAAATCGAGCAACTCTTCTCTTAGCTCATTTTCTCCCAAACTGAGGGCACATCCCTTGTTTTCCATTTCCTGCAGGCTTTCTATAGCATCTTCATGTGGCACATTCTCTTCAGTTTCATCCTGTGCCATCTGTTGCTCTGTCATATGGGAACTCACTGGCCTATCATTCCTCAACACTGACTGCATCAGAGTTTCCACTGTTTCCTGTTCCTTCTATTGCTGTCTAGCTTCAAGTGAACCTTTATACTGGTTTCCTGTGGACGGCTTCAAAATATCTTGATATGGCACCTGACCAATTGCTTCCTGTTCCACTGGTTTCCCCTTAATTTGGATATTGATTGCTCTATCCTGTTGTGGTGCTTTCTGCATTTTATTTTCTACACTGAATCCTTCACTTTGCAGGTGCTCCATAACCTCAATTTCTATTTATTTTACTTCTCCATTACTAATCTCCTTTTCCTCTGCCTTCTTATTTTTGTATTGTAAAGTTTTCCATTTCTGGATTCCTTTGCCTATTTTTCTCTTCGGATATCTTTGGTGCTGCTCTTTTTGTATTGGTTAGTTTTGCTTTCTCCTTTGCATAAATATTGCATCATATAAAATCTCTTTCTTTCCCATGTCTATATTTCTACAGATGTCTCCTGATCTTCCTGCTTCTCCTTATTTTGAGGACGGACTCCATCATGCTGTAAAGTAATCTGCGTTGGACCTTTTACATTAAATCCTATACTTCACAGGCACTCCATAACTTCTACTTCTATTTTTTTAACTTCTACTTTACTAATCATCTTTTCTGCGTTCCATCTTTGTGGTATTTTTTTTATTGTGAAATTTTCCGTATCTGGATGCCTTTGCCTGTATTTCTCTCTGAATATCTTTGGGGCTGCCTTCTTTTTATTGATTAATTTGGCTTTCTCCTATGCATAAATATTGCACCATATCATAGGTTCATAGGTTGGTACTAGGCTATCAGCCCTAGGGCCTATACAAGCCTAGCCATAACAATTCCCTGGCTATTTCTTCCCACATTATTTACTTTCCTGGACCCCTGTCTAGCAGGGCGACTGACGTGATCCCTGGGGTGAATTTCCTTTCTCCCATCCAATCGTCAAGGTTCCTCTTGAAGAGGTCCAAAGAGGCACTCTGCTTGACATGTATGGGCAATCTATTCCAGAGTCTGGGGAGTCTCTGGGTCAGGAACCTATCCCTCCAGCATGTTTTGTTTATTGTGATGACAAGGTTTAGATCCCTGGAGCATGTAGCTCTGAGGGATTGGGATTTCTTTAAGTGTAGCATGTCCAACAGCTCTGGGTTTGACATGGCCTTGTATGTTAAGCAGAGATCGCCTCTGAGTAGACGATATGCGACAGAGTATAGCTGGAGTTTTTTAAGGCGGTCAGCATAGGGGATCTGCTTTAGGCCTGTGATTCTTTTATTGAGGTATTTCTGAGGCCTTTCCAGTTGTTGCAGATGTCTTGAGAGGTACATACCAAATTGGGCGTTGTATTCTATAATAGGTCTAATGAGGGATGAGTACAGTGGGACAATGACCTCCTTTTTTCTAGATGAAAAGTCCTTTGTGATGTGTGCCACATAGAAGGATTTCCTGACTGTTGTGGCAATGTGGTTATCGAAGGTAAGACCACTGTCCACTTGTGTCCCTAAGTCTCTTATCACAGTTTCTGTGTTTAGTGTACTGCCACCTATATGGTAATTCATGGATACATGTTTTTTCCCAAAGGGGATAACAATACATTTCTTGGCATTGAGCTTGAGCCCATGGCTCTGGCACCAAGCATCTGTTTCTGTAAGGCCCTTTTGTAGAGTATCCACATCATTTGGGGATTCAATAATGGCTCCCAGTTTGCAGTCATCTGCAAACTTTGTTAGCCAGAGTCCCTTAGTGTTGACCTGTACTTCAGAGAAGTAGATTCCAAACAAGAGCGGCCCCAGGACTGAACCCTGAGGTACTCCACTTGTCACTTGTCTGGAGCTGGATTTGGAGTCGGCTACTTTTACAGTGTGGGTTCTGTCAGTAAGCCATTTAGCAACCCATTGGGTGACATAGGGATTAATGCCCAACTTAGTAAGTTTATCTATGATTCCAGAGTGGGGATGGTGTCAAAGGCCTTGGCAAGGTCTAGATAGGCTGTGTGGACCACCTTACCCTTGTCCATGGCTCTGGAGACTGATTCAAAGAAGTCAATCAGGTTCAGGAGACAAGATCGGCCCTTCACAAACCCAAACTGGGTGGGGTCCAGTGTTTGAAGGTTGCCAATGTCTTTGTTTATAAGTTCCATGATAATACGCTCCATGGCCTTGCAGATAAGGCTTGTCAGACTGATGGGACGGTAGTTTCCGGGATCCAAGGTGGATCCCCCCTTGTGGATTGGGATAACTGTAGCTCTGCGCCACTCAATGGGCATGAAACCTGAGGTGAGGCTATGATTAAACATGACACTTAGGTGAGGTGCCAGTTCATATTGTAGTTCATGTAGTACACAGCCCGGGATGTCATCTGGTCCCATGGATGCTGTATTCTTGGCTTTAGAGAGTGCGTTTTGTACCTGTGTGGCCGTTATTACTGGAATTTGGCAATCTTCTGGTATTGAGATGGGCCATTTAGGGGGTGAGAGGGGGGTGAAGTTGGCACTGAATTGATCTGCTAGGATATTGGCAATATCCTTCGGATCAGTATATTTAATGTCATTCTGTTTTAGCTCAGAGCAGATCTGAGCATTGCCATTTAGATTCTTGACATAGTTATAGAATGCTTTGTGGTTGTCTTTGGAATCTTTGGCAATTTTATTTTCGTAACTAGCTTTGGAGGATTTTGAGGCATCTCAGTTTCTTACTGAGGCTAGTAAGGGAGTTTTTTGCATCCTGGGATTTTTCTCTTTTCTGCAAAAGTTTCTTCCTTTTGTTGTAAAGTTTGTTTATGGCAGGGGACCACCAGATTGGCTTCCTTTTTTTGGATGAGAGCATTTTGGTTCTATTTGGGATGGCACGATTCATGCATGAGTGGATGTGCTCGTACAGTGCCTTAGTGTAGGATTCAGCAGTTGAACTTTCAGTTCTCGTCTGCATGGGTGTCATGAAGTTGGTCACTTTTGACTCGAGTAGCATGAAGTTGGCTTTGGAGAAGTTTTTTTATGGTGGTTTCTTTACTGGGGGGTGGGATGTGGATGTTAAGGGTGATTAGCTTATGGTCAGACCTGACTAACAAGGGGGTGACCATAGGTATGGAGCATTGATTTCCCATGTTGGTAATGACCAGGTCTAGGATATTGGTGCCCCTGGTGGGACTATGGATTAGTTGATCCAGGGCATTGGAATTTATGAATTCCAAGAACCGTTCTTAAAGGTGTTGGGACACGAGTAGTTTTCCCAGTTAATGGCAGGGTAGTTAAAATCACCCAGTATTAGGGTGTTTGGTTCTATCTTAATATTTTCCAGTATGTTTAGAAAGGTGTAGTGAGAATCTTGGGGTATGGTGGGGGATCTGTAGCAAGCTACAATTTGGATTGCAGTCTTACCTAGTGTTAGTTGCACTTGGAGAATTTCAGACACATTGTGTTGGCCAACTAGCCTGGTGGTGTGAATATCCTTGGTGAATCGTGGTCTGTCAATCATGTCATCCCAGGCAGACAGATACTGGATCCCCTTTGAATGACACCATAAGCTTAGCCAATTGTTGAAGTCAATCATTTTATCCTTATATTGTGGTATCATTCTGGGTGAAGGCAGGATGCTACTCAGGGCTAGGGTCATACCTGCCTGGGCCACATGATCCGAGAGCTCTTCCATGTCTCTTTTCATGTAGTCCAGGTAGGTACGTCTCAAGTCATTCACTCCAACATGGACAATGACAGAGTCATATTTGTACTTGTGGAGTGACTTGAGTGCATGTGTTATGTGGCGGATCCTGGCACCCGACAGGCAGCTGACTAATTTTCTCCTTATTCAACCTGGTGAGAGGGACATCACTGTGCCGGACTATAGAGTCACCTATGACTAAAGTGTTAGGTACATTGTCTTGCCTTAGGGGCTGTTGCTGGGTGGCACACTGGTGTTGTGAACTATGTGACACATTGGTTGTGATTGGTGTTTGTTTGCGTTTCAGCTTCAGAGGTCTTTGTTGCTTGGGCAGGTTACAGTTAAGGGCCTCTGCATATGTGGATTTAGTGTTTATATATGTGGGTGTTGGTGGTGCGGGTTTAGAAGGGCTATGTGTTGCTTGAGGTGTAGTGTGGGTGTTAACCTTCTCCTCTTGACTGTTTAGCACAATCTTTGGTGGAGAGAGCTTTGCTTCCATTTTGGCTATGTAAGTGCATCTCTCACAGGTTGTAGTGTTGGGTGGTAGGAGGAGAGGGTTGTCTGTGTACATGAGGCAATTGCTGCATTGCCCCAGTATGCCCAGATACACCAGGTGGACAGGAGAAATCACCGGAAGCTGACCCTTGGACATGCCTGACAAATCTCTCTCTTTCCCATGTCCATAATTGTTTTTTATACTTTTTAAAAATATCTAGGTTTTGTTGTTTACATTTTCGCACTTTTTCAGATGCTTCTTTTTCCAAACAGATCAGTTTCTTGATCTAAATACACTGCTTTTCAAAAATCTGTTTTATTAATGAACATAATTTTTTATTTGAAGCTTCTGACAGTTTGTCCTGTGGAAGCATTTTTATTTCCTCTAATTTATCTCTTAATCTGTTTGTATAGCCTATGCCTGGAAATTCTTGGCTTTTTGCATAATAGTAACCATACATCATTTCTTTCTTATCCTCAATAGTCCACTCTATCGTCTTTCTTTGGCCTATCAGTTATTGTCATTTTTGTGGACTGCTACTTCCTTCTACAACAGAGGAGGCCCCATCTTCCCCATGGGCCCTGGCCCATTGTAGGAATGTTTCCATATTTTGAGGATTCTACAATGCCATTTTTTCCATTCCTGGCACCAGTACGCTTACCATGATTGGGCACTTTTTTATCCTGTGTCTTGTGCACCCAGCTATCTTTTTCAGTTTTTGACTTACTTCTATCCATGATGTATGCTATATAAATACAGTCTATATATCAGTATCGTCTTGGTGAGATTTTGTGAAAAACAGGGTCCACCTCATGGAGGTACTCACTAAGCCTTGAGGATGAATTCAATTTCAGCACTACTACTCTCCTTTGCTTGCTGACTTTTCATCTGTCCATTCTGATCCCCATGTCTTGTGAGGCTGAGCTGATGTCCACTATGGACTAGAGGGGGAATTGGAGCTGGTAATATCTGAAGGGTCTAGGGGGAGTCTACAGATACTTGTTAGAGAGGAAGTACCTGGTTCCATTATAGAGGTAAGAAGGTTTAGAACCTCCTAAGTTTGTCAAGGTTGATGTTCTTGTAAAGTAGAAGGTGAGGCATGTGACTCCTGTTGGTAAAGATCCTTAGAAGGAGTGTTAAAACTTCACTCAAGGTCTTTTCAAAGCCCTTATGGCCTTAAAACCTCTGCAAGGGTTTGTCGATCCTTCTCCTGTAGGTTTCTGTTCTACTTCTACTTCCTCTAAAAAATCTAGGGATTCTGATTCTTCTGATGAGGATAAGGATATGGATGTGGATTCTGGGGAGGAATATTTGGGTTCATTGGTTCAAAGTTATATCCTAGGCCAATGACCACCAGGGTCTTTATAAGCCTAGCCGCACAACCCAACCCAATTGTGTCACAAAGTAGCATGGATGTCTATTTGGAAGGTGTGTTAGTTAAAGGGTTGCTAAAGGTTTAGCAGGGGGGGAGAGTATGTTATTTAGGGAATATTTAGTGTTAGCCGCTGTCTATCAGAGACATGGGGGCCAGACTGGGGGTGAATTTTGTATTTCCCATCCAATGGTCATACTTTTGAAGGGGGCTAGGGATGGATTCTATTTCACATGGATGCGGAGCCTATTCCAGAGCATGGGGAACATTTGAGATGCACATCTGTCTTGCCAGCATGTTCTGTTTGTGACAAGCAAAATTTAAAACTTTGGATATAGTGTTTTTAGTGCTTTTTTCCGTGCTATTCATCTTGTAAATGTGCAAAAGGTCTATCAGGTCTTTATCTGAGGATGCCTTGTATGCCAGGCATAGCTCACCCCTCAATAATCTGAGAGTATAGATATAGGACTTTAACGCGATTTGTTTAGGACAATGTGTTAATACCCTGGATTGTCTTGGCGAAGAACCTCTGGAAGTTTAAACTGCTGTATATGCCTGGTCAGGTACATGCTGAAGGGGGCATTGTACTCAGTGATGGCTCTTGATAAAGGATGAGTAAAGTAGTGTACTATAACCTTCTTGGACATAGATGCCATACCCTTACTTATAAGTTGGGTAACCTAGATTGATTTTCTTAATAGTCTGGCTACATGTTGGTCAAAGGCCAGAGTACTGTCTACATATGTTCCCATATCTCTAATCATTATCATCAACCCCCTTTTTCCCATTTTCTGCATGAGGTTGGGGTGTCATCTAAACTGTCAGCTTCTCTCTCAGTTCAGTGCCACTGTCCTGCCTTCTTCAACACTTAATGCCTGTCGCAGGTCTTCTCTCACACAGTCCATCCACCTCTTTCCTGGATGCCCTTGTTTTTTCTTACCGCCTTTTTGTCTGAACCAGTTCTTCAATAGATTGTCTTCTGCTTTTTAGCAATATGTCCAAACCACCATTATCTTTTCTCTTTTGACCTTTTCTGCAATTGGAACTACTTTGCCTTCTGCTTTTATGTTCTCATTTCTTAGTCTGTCCCACAGTGTGCATCCTACCACCCATTTCACGCAGTTCATCCCCATTACCTCCGACCTTAAATGCTCGGCCTTTACGGCCCAGGTTTCAATACCATGCAGTAATACCACTGTTTTTTACACCTTACTTTTCATCTTCTTTGGCATTCTTCAGTTATATACTATACCTGACACACTGCAATTTGGCTGCAGCCGATCTGATTGTAGTTTTAACCTGCTTATTCAGACGTTCCTTCTTCTTTAGCCACCTTTCCCAGATACTTGAAGCTGTTAACTTGTTCACTGTTTTCCTTCTGTTTCAGTTATTGTCTTCTGAACTGCACCATATGCTGCTATTACAACGGTCTTATCTGTGCTTGTTTTTTTTCCCATGTGCCTCCAGTTTTGCATTCCATTCCCATATCCTTTGCTGAAGTTCTTGCTCAGAGTCTGCCTGTAATGCCACACTGTGTAGAGTAACTTTGTTGATCTCTCCCCTCCAACCTTTTTGCTAGTTTAGTCCATCACTAGCCTGAACAGCAGTGGGCTCAGAGCTGAATCCTGATGCACACCACTCCCCACTGGGAACCCCTTTTTGAGACTGTACTTGAGTCATTGGGTCCTTGTACGTAGCGTGCACTGATTCTACAAATGTTTCTTGGAGTTCAAACCACTGTAAGACTGACCAAATCAGCTTTCTTGGGGCTTTGTCATATGCTTTATCCAAGTCTAGGAATGCCCAGCTGGGGCTCTCTTCTCACCTCTAGCTTCTCAACTGTCTGTCTCACTGCAAGCATTGGGTCACTTGTGCTGCATCTTAATCTGAATCCAAACCGCTCATCTCCCATCTAACTTTCTACTACTGTGTGTGTTCATTTATCAGTTACCCTCTCCATGTTTTCATTGCAATGTGATACGAGTTTTGTTTTATAACTCTGTACTGAACACAGTTGTAAATATCCCCTTTGTTCTTGAGCAATGGCACTAGCTTATTCTCCAGTCATCTGAGATGTGCCTTTCTCTTCATACTGCTGTGAGTACCCTCAGGAGCCATTTCTTCCCATGTCACCCAGCATCTTTATCATATCTGCTGTGACCTCATCTTAGCCTGCTGCTTTCCCTGACTTAATTTTCCTTAATGCAGGTCTTACTTCTCTTGTAGTGGGTTTTTCTTTTCTCATCATAGGCTCTGTCTGGGGCAGTACAACTTCTGTGAGGTTTTCTTCATTCAGAAGCAGCTGGAAGCTCTTCTTTCATCTGTTTTTGATGACCTGTGGACTGCTGAGCAGGGTGTTGCTGACATACCTTATGAAGGGTGTCTGACTGTCTTTACCTTTGTCTTTGCCTTGCAACCTGGTAGTTTCTTTTTGCACTCTTCTGACTTAGTTTTCAGAAGCTGGTAGAATGCTTGTGATGCCTTATTTTTTGCTATTGCAATTTCTTTCTTAGCCATTCTTGGCCATTATTCCTTCCTAGCCTAGCCCGTCTTTTCTATCTCTTACTTTTTCCTGCACCACACCTTTCTTTTGATGACTTCCAGGATTTCTGCATTCCACCACCCAGCTTTCCATATTTACCTCATTTCCATATCTGGTTCGGCCGCATCTGTTGACCGATGCTGTTTTGTGATGCTGCTATTCTTCAACTCCATCCATTTCTTCTTCTTCGGGTGCTAGATACTTGAGTAATTCTTTGAACTGTTGTGCTTTCGCTTCAGTTGACTTCCAGGTCTTCACCCTGGTCTCTTTTGAGCTCAGGGCCTTCTCTGACCACTGCTTGCAGCTTGATTATGGCAACCAGTGGTTTATGCTGTGGGCCGAATGTTTCACTGGGGATGAATTTGCAATTGTTGATTCTACCCCAGTAACTTATCCTTACTAGGAGCAAGCCTACCTGAATTACATGTTGGCCACTCTTATATGTGATCTTGTGACTGACTGACTTTCTGAACCATATATTGGCTACTATCAAGCCATTTGCCAGACATAAGTCTAGAATGGCCTCTCCTTCTGTATTCCTGTTTCCCCACCCGTTTAGACCCAGGCATTCCTTGTATCCTGTTCTGTCTGTATTGATATGTACATTCAAGTCACCCATTATTAACACCTAATCTGATGATGTCATTTTCATTCATTCCTCAACTGATGGGTTTTGGCCACTTTTTCCAGATCCTTGGATCCAAGTCTTGACCCTCCTCCCTTTACCCATAGTGCCCCACTACTCCAGATCCCATTTGCTGACATACAGCTTCAGATGTGGATCCATTCTCTCTAAAGTTATTGGGTGTTTTCTACTAAAAGTAGTGAGTTTTTCTCAAATTAATTCTCAGTTTAGATTACTCTTGAGTGTTCTCATCTACCCTCCCTTACTTTCTGGAGTTTTTCAGTTTCTAACCTTCAGGGTTTTACTTCTCTCTTCTACCAAATCTCCTATATTACCTCAAGTACCATTGTTGGTACCTTTGTCTGTTGCTTGGACACTGCCTACTTGGAAACTGACTGTTCGATTTGTGCTGGTGTCAACACCAAAAGCCATTAGTGATAGAAGGAATAAATTAGTTTTGATGGGCGTACTCCCTTCTACTACTTCCTCTTCAACTGGCACTCAAACCCCCCACCAAGATGTCCAACAAAGGAAAGCCTGAGTCTGCTTCTAAAGTCAAAGGTCAGGAGAACATTTTCTGTTGTCTATCGCCAGCTTTGGCTCTAGTCTCCAAGCCACTATCAAAAATTTTAAAAAAGTCAGATTTCACTCCCTCAGATCCTACTTCCTCAAAATCAAAATCACCTCGGATCTGGTCTCCCCAATACTCACCAGAGCTGATACCTACTCAGCTTCCTTCTCCCATTTTACAGGAGAATCCATGGAAGAACTCGGTCACCATTTGCCAGCACATCACTTCTATCCTGCAGGAGCTTGTCTGAGGCTGAGGTGGATAAGGATGATGAAGGAATTCCTCAGAGCTCAGATCCAGATTGGGGGGGGGGGGATTTTGTGTCCATCTCCCATTGAACCTGTAAGCCTGCCCATCACTGAGTCTCCTTAATTTCTTCTTCTCCAATCCATCTCATGGTTTTGGAGCCCCCAGATCCAAGATAGCTGGGGTGTCCTCTGTGGATCTGAAGACAGGTCACTCTTTTACTCCCTACTGCTTCCCTGAGCTATATGGCTCTAATTTTTTCAGAGGAGGAAGACTCTTGGAATGGAAGGATTGACACTGATTGGGATCGAATCTGAAATTATCAGACCTGACCTTGCCTGTTGGTGCTTCTGCACTGGGTAACTCTGGTCCAGTATCATCCTTGGGAGGAGGGCCTGGTGGGGGATTCAGGGGTTATTGGCATAAAGGACTTCTGCTCCTGTGTTGCTGGCTTCAGTCTCACCTAGGCCCTCTGCCTTTGAGATTGTGGAGAGGGCATTCTCTTTGCGTAAAGAGAGGACATCCTTGACCCTCTTGGGTCCAAATTCTTTACCTTCCTGGGGTCTTAGTTTTGAGCCTCTTACTTGTGTTCCAGTGAGACAGCCAACTCATTTAAGTGTCCAGTCAGTCCCTCATGAATCCCCTATCACTTCCAGTACTTCATCAGACCATCCTACTGATGAGGTCCTTTGGAAGAGAATGCATAAAATGAGACCTTTAGATTCCCCTTGGGAATTGCTCACTGAGGACACTGATTTTGATGAAGGAAAACAGTCGCTCTGATCTGCACTTGAGGAGGTCTCCTTTGGAGACGTACTTGAACTTCTGAAACAGAAAGGTGGTTGGTCATCCAACACCCCATTCCAGGAGGATGTGGTGTTCCTGGAGGCTTTCGGGTCTAGCCCTGCTACATCTTGGGTGACTTCTCTGGCTGATGAGCTAATAGACCTCGTCTCATGCCATGCATGGAAGGAGAGGGATTCTGTGGGGCCTATCCCAAGTGCCCAGATAAAATTTTTGCCCCCCCCCCCCAAAGGAAAGCGCACGCAGGAGCAAGGGGTTCCTGTTAGATGCCATGGTTGTGGCAGCATTCACTAAGAAAGAGCTTGCAGAGCAGAGTTCATCGTCCATCCCCCTAATAGGAGCTCGGGGCCTTGGACAGATTTGCTAAGTATGGTTTTGCTTTTTTATCCATTGCTTTGAGTTGTTGAATTATCTGGCACACTTCACAAGGTTGCAAAGAGATTTAACTAAAGATCTCTCCAAATCTCTCTCCGGGTCCATGTCTGTGGAGGAGCAGAGCAGGATCTCTTCACCCCTGGCCACCCTGCAGTCCATATCTAATGGGTCCATGAAGTTGACATCTCATGCTGCAGAGGGTACCTTACACGTGGCGGGTTCGGGCATAGCCATCAAGAGACATGCCTTCGCTGCACCTTTGCAATTTTGCAGAGCCCTTCAAATCTTCATTCATCAATGCTCCCTTTGATGGATATTCCTTGTTTAGCATAAAGATGAAAAAATGCTCTCCAGACGTGAGCAAGATGGAAAGACTTTCTGCCTTTGGGATCTGTTTTTCTACTCCTCAGAGGCCATTTTCCTGGAATCAGTGAGGGTACAGAAATATGTGGTTTCAAGTCCCAGGATCCTTTCCAAGACTCGCAAGGAAATGGCTCTTCCAGAGGCAGAAGGGAGAATGCTAATGGAAGACACCCTCCTCATGGCAGAGGTGGCCTGCAGAACCAGAGTTTCTGGGACTCTCTCTCAGACAGAACCTACCAGCTCTTCTGAAAGGTTGCCGGGGTGCTGCTCTCTGGAGGAAGTCCAGGAGCACTTGGCTCTGCACCCTGACGTCTGGGCATCCATCACATATGATTCATGAGTGCAGAGAATTATATCCAGAAGTTATTTAATACCATTTTCCCAACTTCTTCCTCCTTTAACAATGTAAAGAATCCCCAATATTCCACCCAGAGTCATTCAGAAGGTCACCCCAGACAAGATAGGAATCAGAATCTACTCAATATTCTTTTCAGTGCCAAAGAAGATAGGGGACTTGAAACCCATTCTGGATCTCAGCAGATTAAGCCAATATGTGAAGCATTCATGGTTTCAGATGGTTACGGTTTAGTCTATTTTGCCCCTTCTGCAAAAAGATGGTTGTATGTGCTCAATAGATCTTCAAGACGCTTGCTATCATATCAAAATGAACAGATGCTACAGAAGATATCTGCACTTTAGGCTGGGAGCCAGTCATTACCACACCTCTCAACTGTCCAGATTTTTGCCTCCTATTTTTGATCTGTTCTTCATAAAATTTGTGGTTTTCTGGCAAATCATTGAGAATTTAAGTCACTACATAATACTAAAATATGACAGACATTTGAGTTTCAGACTTTATACCCTTCAGAAAATATATGACGTAAAATATGTCATTCTAGCAACTTTCTAAGTTTATAGGAGCAGTATTTAAAATCTGTCCCTATTTTTGGGCCTTTATCCCCCATTTTTTCTGGCTTTTCCCAGATTTCTTGCACTGAGAGGTTCAGAGCTATGGTCATTACTATTTCAAAGCACTGTCCTTTGGACTCCTCACACTCCCTAGGGTGTTCACCAAATGCATGGCAGTGATGAGCAGCTCACCTCAGACAGCTGGGATTCAGAGTGATTCCATACATAGGCGACTGGCTCCTAACTGCCCTAACCAAGCATCTACTTCTACAAGCAAGAGACTACTTGCTCCAGTTGTGTCGTCACCTAGGCATTATGGTCAGCTGCAGCAAATCATAGCTCACACCTACACAGAATCTGGAGGTTCATAGGTGCTTGTCTAGACACAGTCAATCATATAGTGTCTCCTCCTCCATCAAGAGTTCAGACACTCTGGTCCCAGGTCAGGAAAGTGATCACGCATTCTTCTCTTCCAGCTCAACTAATCTTGCAAGCCTTAGGATCCATGGCAGCAGCAATCACTCTGGTTCCTTTAGCCGGGTTTCATATGAGAATTCTGCAGCGGATTCTCTCTGTACAATGGTCTGTTCTTCAGCAGCCCTTGTTCACCCCAGTCAACTCACTCTTGCAAAAAATATCTTCTTTGTTGGCTTCACTGGACAAAGGTTCTCAAGGTCATTCTTTTGTTCTCCCCTTGCCCATGGCCACGGTGAATGTAGATGCCTCCCAGCTGGGGTGGAGGTGGAGTATTTCTTGGGAAGGACAGTCCAGGGTACATGGTCTCCAGAAAAAAAAGGTGCATTTCAATGTTGTGGAAATTAGAGTAGTCCTCCTAACATTTCAGGCCTTTCAGCAGGCTGTCCCATCCAGGACATTTGCTATTCAGACAGACAGTATGTCTGTAGTCTGGTACAATAACAAACACGCAGGAACCGGGTCTTGTCCACTTTGTCAAGAAGTAATGAGAGTGCGGTAATGGGTGATCTTTTCCAGCTATTTTCTCATAGCAATGCACATAATGGGGAAGGCCACCGTGATTGCGGGTAAACTAAACGGGTCCATTCTGGTACCTCATGAGTGGTCTGTCAATGTCAAAGTGGCAGAGAGAATTTTCCATCAGTGGGACCAGCTATGCTGTGACCTTTTTGCTTCTCCCCTCAAAACAAGCGCAGCAGGATGTCCTTCAAGGATGCATCTGCAGTCCTTACAAATGGGTTGTCCTGTCGTCAGGCAGCCCTTCGGTCGGCCGGATTCCAAAGTCTGGGTCTGGCCTCGGCTGGTGTCGCACTTCACCCGACGTCATAGCTGCAGTTCTTCGGGTATAAAGGCATCAGCCGACGCCATTTTCCTCAGTCTTTCTTGCCGCGTGGCGCCCGAAGCAGAAGCTGTTAGCAAGTGCCGGTCGGTCAGAACCAGAGATTACTACTACTGAATACTACTTCGAAGACTTCTAAAAAGCTAAGTACCCCGTTGGGGACTCTTTCTTGCCTCAGCCGATGTCAGAAAAAGTGAATAATTGTTTAACTTGTGGGAAACAAATACCTCATAAAGATTTCCACTCTTACTGCTTACCTTGTTTAGGCCCAGACCACGACGTCGCAGCTTGTCTAGCCTGTGCTTCTTTTAACCGACGGACGCTTAGACGTCGGTCGGAATTTGCTGAGCAGTTTTTTGGCACTGATTTTGCTTATATTATGCCGTCGGATCCTCCGACTTCACAAATATCCAAAAAACGCAAGGAAAAGGACCGACACTCGCGGTCCGCGGTTTTAAGCCAACCGCGAGTGTCTCTGTTTCGGCTGAAACCGAGCAAGCGGTTCTTCCTTCAGCCGACAATATGCCTTCTACCGAGGCCTCTTCAAACCTGGTGGAATCGGCTTCTGAAATCCATCCTGTGGTTGCGGTTTCTCAGGAATTATCTGACACTATTCCCTTGGATATCTCAACTCCTGCACGTGGAGCTGCTAGGCCTCCTGCAGCCATGTCCATTAAGGCCTTTGCCAGGGCTAAAGCAGCTAAAGCTACAAAAACTGTGCCTGTTAAGACCCCCTCTCACAGGTCCAGCTCCAGTTCCCAAATGCTTTCCTTGGCAGAGGATCTTATTTCTTTAATCCGGGGATCCCAGCCTCATCCAGACAGGGCCTCTCATCCACCTCCAGAGAAGAGGCCTAGCGCAGAGCCTCCTGAGCCAGTGTCCACAGATGATTCCTCTGATGATTCAGATAACACAGACCCTCCAGAGGCTCCTTATTCCCCTTATGAAGACTCTGATGCTGAAGAGTCCATCCCTTCTGCCTCTCCACCTGAGGAATTTTCCTTTGGGGAAACCTTGCATGCTATGAGGGAACAATTTCAGTGGCAGGGCCAAGATTTTTCAGACTCCAGGAAAAGGCTTAGAACCTTTTTGCATTTACCACAACATAGGCCTTTAGCTATACCTCCAGTTCTTTCTGTTGTAGATGATGCATTTAATGATGCTTGTACTGCTCCTGATTCATTACCTCCGGCCCCTGCTAAGCCCGATAGGTACTACAGGGTCCCGGACACACATTACCATTTATACAAGGCTCCTTTTGCAGATCCCGAGACTATCTCCCAGGGGCCTAAGGCTGTAGCAACTACCTCTGCTAAAAGCCCCTCCCCTCTGAAAGGGAATCCAGGTCCTTAGAGAGATGGGGTAAAAAAGTTTACACTTCTGCTACTCTGTCAGCTAGGGCCTTGAACTGTCAATTTCATATGATCCAATATCAAGAATTTATGCTTGACCAGTTAACTAAAAAACTGTCCTCTGATGAACCTTTTGATAAGAAGTATGTTCAGGAAATGGTACATAACATTCAGCAAGTTAGTAACCATTCTTTAAAATGCGGCTATGATGCACTGGAGGCTTCCTTTAGATCAGCCATGACTGGTACAGTTATCAGAAGGCATGCATGGTTGAAAGAGCAGGCCTTACCGGACCATGTCAAATCAAAACTGTTAGATGCTCCCATGGACAAGGCCAATTTATTTGGTTCTCCTGCACAACAGGTACTGAAGAAGATGGAGGAGAAGGCAAAATCTGTACAAACAGTGAAAGATTTCTTACAGGTCCAACCTCCAAGGTTTAGCAGGAATTGGCCCTCCAAAACTTGGTCCTTTCCAGACTCCTCTAAAGCACAGAGAGGCAGGAATAGGCGATCAAGAGGCAGAAACCAATCCAGGGGTGCCTACAGGGGACGCCAGTGGCAGGGTAACAACCAGCGAGGCACAGACACAGCCACCACCACTGCAACAGGACAATCACAGTGACTTGGCTCTGGCACCGCCTACAAGGGAACAACTAGAAGCACCCTTAGGCGGAAATCTAGCCTTATTCTCAATAAACTGGCATTACATCACAACAGACAAGTGGATTTTACAGACAATGGACCAAGGCTACAGGTTCCACTTCCATACTCTACCAGGGAAGAGAGGAATGCCAAACCTACCGCCAAATCAAAAGACAGAAGCTCTAAAACAAATATCTCAATTATTAAAGATGAGAGCTGTGGAAAAGGTACCATCTATGGAGCAAGGAAGGGGATTTTACTCCAGACTCTTCCTGGTACCAAGAAAAGAGAACAAATGGAGGCCTATTCTCGACCTGTCCGCTTTAAACACATTCCTCATTGTTCCAAAATTCAAAATGCTGACTCTACAGCAGCTTCTTCCCATGCTGGGCAAGGAGTCTTGGCTGGTAACTCTAGATCTCAAGGAGGCATACCTGCATGTCCCCATACGACCAAATTGCAGAAGATACCTCAGATTTCTTGCAGGATCAGAGCATTATCAATTCTCAGCATTGCCCTTTGGTTTATCTACTGCGCCCAGAGTGTTCACGAAATGCCTGGCATCAGTAATTGCTCATTGCAGGCTTCAAGGAATCCAAATTTACCACTACCTGGACGACTGCCTGATACAAGCGGACAACAACAACAAGCTAACAGAAGACTTACAAAGAGTCATTTACCTGCTACAAGCCCTGGGATATACAGTCAACATAAAAAAGTCAAGGCTGATACCATCCCAAAGAATAACCTTTTTGGGTGCAGAGCTGGACACATCAAAGCAAATGGCATTCCTAACTGCAGAAAAACAAGAGCAACTACCTCTCTACTTCTTGGCATTAACAAAGCAGAACCATCTAACAGCAAGAAAAGTACTACAAGCCTTGGGCTTCATGGCATCCTGCATAATACTGGTCCCTCATGCCAGACTGCATATGAGAAAGCTACAGTGGTACCTAAAGAATTTATGGTCTCAACACAAGCACAGCCTAGAAGCCAAAATTCCAATAATCCCATGCCTGAAGCAAGAGTTCCTATGGTGGGCTCAGGCCTGTCAATCAAACACAGGATTGCCCTTCTACAGCATTCAACCAAGCCAAACCATCACGACGGACGCCTCAGACCTCGGTTGGGGGGCCCACATGCTGGACAAGTGCATACAAGGCTTATGGACTCAAGACCAGCTGCACCTACACATAAATCTAAAGGAAATGCTGGCAGTAAAATTGGCAATCCAGACATTCAGACCATTTCTCCAAGAAGATCAGTTGATGATAAGGACAGACAACACCACAGTTATGTGGTACATCAACAAACAGGGAGGCACACATTCATACCCTCTATGCCGGATGGCACTGGACCTATGGAATGTGGCTCTGAGCTACAACATTCAGTTACAAGCAATTTTTGTACCAGGAAAAGAAAACATTCTAGCACACATATTAAGCAGGACTACCACGGATGCCCACGAATGGATGCTGCATCCGGACATCTTCAAAGCCATTACAAGAAAATGGGGACTCCCAGAAAGACTTATTTGCATCCCCACACAATCACCAGCTAAAGAAATTCTGCACAAGGACGTACCACCCACTAGCTTGGAAGGTGGACTCCCTATCTTTCAGTTGGAAAAACCTGACAGCATATGCATTCCCACCACTTCCTTTGATGCACAAGGTGCTATTGAAGATCAAAGAGGACCGTCCAAGGATCATTCTGATAGCTCCAGACTGGCCAAGGCAACATTGGTACCCATTACTAAGGAGCATGTCTCGGGAACAAATATGGACACTACCCCTGGTTCCATTGCTGTTAACACAGAACAACTACAACATCCTGCATCCAAACCTGAAAACTCTGCAGCTGACTGCCTGGAACATTCCATAAGATCAATTAACCCAAATTTATCACAAAGGGTTGAAGACATTATCCTTGAGGCTCGCAGACCCTTAACAAGGAAAAATTATGCAGCAAAATGGAAGAGATATCTCATTTGGAATACTGCAAAGGGAGATGATGTGTCACTGGTAAACATAGCCAACATCCTGGAATACTTGGCAGAGCTCTTCCACACAGGCCTGTCCTATTCTTCCATCAAGATACATGCATCAGCAATTTCAGCAGAATACAGCTTGGATCCTCCTGTCTTCTCGCATCCTCTGCTCAGGCAGTTTCTGAGAGGAATTAAAAATGTAAAACCTCCTAGGAAACCACCATTGCCAGCATGGGACTTGAACTTTGTGCTAGAAAAATTGACACTTCCTCCTTTCGAACCAGCAGCAACAGCAGAATTACAATACTTATCATGGAAGACTGCTTTCCTGCTGGCAATCACTTCAGCAAGAAGGGTATCTGAACTACAGGCATTAATGGCAGTGCAACCCTTCCTGATCTTCCATCAAGATAGTGTCCATGAGAACAAATCCTACTTTTATGCCTAAGGTGGTATCCAGAGTATCTTTAAATCAGGCTATCCACCTACCTACATTCTTCCCCAACCCACAGAACAGGGGAGAAAGACTGTTGCATACCTTGGATGTACATAGACAGTTACGCTACTACCTGGACAGGACCAAGGGCAATAGAAAAACTGACCAGCTACTGGTAGCATATGCAACAGGAAGGGAAGGAAAAGCAATTTCAAAACAGACAATCTCCAAGTGGATAGGAAATTGCATTAGATTTTGTTATTCCTACCATGGAAAGAAAACTCCGGAGAACATCAGGCCTCACTCCACAAGGGCTACAGCCACTACCACAGCTTTCTTACGAGGAGTGGCTACCAAGGACATTATAGAGGCTGCTACTTGGACCTCCGTGCATACATTTGCCAAGCATTACAACTTACCTTTATACTCTAGATCCTGAGCAGGTTTTGCCACTGCTGTTTTGCAAGGGATCCTGACTACACCATAATCTCTTCTTTCCTCCTCCCCTAGTTTGGCTATGGTATTCTACCCATTTGTAAGGACTGCAGATGCATCCTTGAAGGACATAGTACAGTTTTGTACCTACCATAAATGTAGATGTCCGATAGGAATGCATCTGCAGTCAGGAATTACCCACCCGCCTTCCCCTCTGTGGTACTCCTAGGGTATTTGCCCATCTTATAGCTAGCTGGGGGGGGATCTATTATGGTGTATTTGTTTGTATATATGTACATACATGCTTATTTTTTGTGTTTGCTCTCTACTATTTGGAAACATTGGCATTTATCCAAATTTAGCCTTCCAAGAGGGCTCCTGGCATCTGGGGCAAGAAACACTGAGGAAAATGGCGTCGGCTGATGCCTTTATACCCAAAGAACTGCAGCTATGACGTCGGGTGAAGTGCGACACCAGCCGAGGCCAGACCCAGACTTTGGAATCCGGCCGACCGAAGGGCTGCCTGACGACAGGACAACCCATTTGTAAGGACTGCAGATGCATTCCTATCGGACATCTACATTTATGGTAGGTACAAAACTGTACTTTCTTCACCCTGGTCCCTCCACTGTGGAAGTCAACAAGAGATGATCTAGACCATGACTGGCCATCTGGTCCCCCTATGCTTATCTCCCTTTACCGCTAATCCCCAAATTTTTACAGTAATTATACAGGTTGAATAACACAGTTATCCTCATGATTCCTTTTGAGCTCATCAAATTTAATTTCCCCTTCCTGTTGCCCCATCTTCTGCATTTGACCTGGGTACTGGACCCCAGACAAGACCTTCTCTGTCACCCAGCAGGCATGACTTATCAGAACATAACAGCCTTTAAGCTGACTGCATGGTTTCTCCATTTCCACTGATTGCTGGACAGCCTAGTCTTTCCTCCCCGGTCTGTCATATGTTATCGTCTTCTCGCAAGACTTCTACTATGAAAGTTTATGAAAGTAAATGGAGGAGATTTGCATTCTGGGGCCTTAAGATGGATTTGGACCCCTTTTCTGCCCTTATGCCAGCTGTACTTGAGTTTTTAGCTTCAATTTTCAAAGACGGGGATAGTTTTTCTACAATTAAGGTGCAATTGCTTGCCATTTCAGACTTTCAGTTTTGTGAAAATAATTCTTCCTTAGCTTCTTCTAGATTATGCAAAGCCTTTTTCAAAGGCAGTTTCTTGCTTAGGCCCCCAGTAAAGGATCCTTCCCCCTTTGTGGGATTTAATTATCCTGCTTCAGGGTTGCACCCATGGCCCCTTTGAATCTTCAGCCAAGACAGATCTTAAGCTTTTGTGCTGGAAAACTATTTTTGTAGTTGCTGTTACATCAGCTGGATGAGTATCCAAACTCCAGGCTCTTTCTTCCAAACCTCCTTACATAGACTCATCCTTATCGGTTCTAGCTGAGACCGGACCTTAGGCTGGATAAACAAATGGCTGGTTAATCAGAAAAAGAATACAAAATAGCATTTATAGGTTATGAATCAGCTAGAATAACAGGATTTGTGTTAATATGCATATTTCTAATGAATATGAAGTCTAAAACTCAAATGTTTGTCATTGTTCAGCCCATTTGAGGCTGAAGTGTTGTTCCTCTCAGTTGTCTTTTGCTAGGGCTATGGCAGAAATTTGATGGCTGGTTAAGTAGGGGGCCAGTTAGAGAGAGGCCAAATGAGGGAGTCCTACTGTACCTGGTTTTCCACAAGGACAGGGTTTCCTTATGGACCAATCCGTCTTTTTTAACCTAAGGCAACTTCTGAGTGTAATATTAACTAGCTCATTAACCTCCCAGTTTTCTTTCCAAATTTCTGTAATAAGGGAGAATACATGCTCCAACTTTTGGATGTGCAGAGATAACTTTGGTTTCATCTTCATTGGACCAAAGATTTCAGTAAGACTAATTGTTTCTATCCTTCTCACCTAACAGATTGGACATAGCTGTTTCTAAAGTAACGTTGAGTAAATGGTTAACTGATTGCATATATTTTGTCTACAATCAAAGAGGGTTGTCTTTGCCTAAGCCCCCTAAAGCTCATTCCGTTAGGTCTTTGGCTGTTCCTTCAGCTTTTTAGTCAACTTCATCTGTAGATGATATCTGTGCCACTGCTGCTTGGTCCAGTGCTCATACCTTTATTGCTCATTACAACTTAGATTTGGTTTCTAGGAACAGAGCTGCCTTTGGCTCTGCAATACTGCAAAATCTCCTTCTATGAGGACCATCCAAGGTTTATGTAGCTGGGGACTCTATCCCATCAGTTGAAGAATAAATGAAAATGACATCATCAGATAAAAAGAAAAAAACACCGGAGAAGGATCCAAATGGTCCGGTACCAAGCCCACTGGTTAACTGCCACACAGTACTGTTGATTAAAATACTGTTCTAGTTGAAACAAATGCTTCAAATGAAAATGCAAACTTTCCACGGAATTCAGTAAAAAAGTTTTTATTCCAACGACCAACTATTTTATTTTATAAGCTTTAGTCAACCATTAAGCTTTCTTAGGCACTTGCTAAAGATCAACAATATGAACAGCAAGTTTTTTTTTTTTTTTCAACAAAAGTTTTAAGCAATATAGTTTTCTTCAGAATGGTTTATTATACAAATGTTTACAACAGTTAAAAGTGTTTTTAAAGTATGTACTTTTTACACAATGAGGTTTACAGGGTTAAAAAATCCCATTCAGTAGTGAATTTAGTATTTGATAATTAGCTGTGATGCATTAATTAAAGTTCAGTTAAGGAAATGTGCTTTTAGTATAAAGTCTTGTCACTTTGTATTTGAGTTACACTTGAGAAAGCCTGGTATGACCAGGCAAAAGCGCTCGTGGTAATTCTTGTCCTTTGTTGGTCGTTGGAATAAAAACTTTTTTACTGAATTCCGTGGAAAGTTTGCATTTTCATTTGAAGCATTTGTTTCAACTAGAACAGTATTTTAATCAACAGTGTGGCAGTTAACCAGTGGGCTTGGTACCAGACCATTTGGATCCTTCTCCGGTGTTTTTTTCTTTGTAACTGTGGTTTTTTTTGGTTTTATCATCAGATAAAAGTTATGTACTCATCATAACGATACATCTGTGTTGTCCATTTTCATTCTTCCTCAACTTTCTGCCCTCCTAACCCCATTCCCTTTGTTCGTGAAGAGACCTAAGAGATAATGGTTTGGGAATCTGTGTCCCTTGTTTGATCTCCAGTTTTACCTCTTTCATCTGTACCTTTTTTAATTTCTTTATGGTATTAACTGTGGTTTACTGGGGGCAGTAAATTTGATCTGAGGTATATTAGGTTAGTGGGGCATTATGGTTAAAGGGAGGAGCTCGACAGTTGGATCTGGAAAAAGCGAGTAGTTCAGATTCAAAACCCATCAGTTGAGGAAGAATGAAAATGGACAATACATTTATCATTATGGTGAGTACATGACTTTTTTTTTTATTTTATGATGTCCTGCTTTATCTAGTAGGCCCTGCAACTACTGTCAGAATGCACTCTTTTCCTTATTACACAGCCCTGCTGTGGGGCATAAACCAAGGTTAGGAATACTGGCCTATCATTAGGCTGGAGTCTGATTACTATGAGTCTTTCACTAATTCTAATGACATCCCTCACTATCTTCTGAAACCTTTCCCTCGCCACAATTCACACACCATTTCTAGCCTGTCCACCTCCTGAGTAGTAGACTCTGGATCCCAAGCCAAGTGGCTTTGCTGTGCTGCCCTTCCATCTTGTCTCCTGGATATATGGAATGTCCACCCTTCTCCTTACCATCATGTCATCCACTTCCAAGCTGCATCCTGTCAGTGAACCTACACTTGAGTGTAACAATTCTTAGTTCACGTTTAGCAGGTGGTTTGGTTTTATGTCCAGGTTCTCTCAACAAGCTGGACAACTGTACACCGGGTAGCCAGTAGCTTACTGATCCAGGGCTACTGGGCTTTATGGCAGGCACACACTGGCTATTAAGGGCACATACTCCACTCCCACCATTTGCATGGGTTCCTGATGTAGGTCAGAGTAGGCAGTGTCTTCAACCAGGCACATACTGGCCAGTAGGGGCGCATACTCTACTCCCACCATTTGCATGGATATATGACGTAGGTCTGAGTAGGCTGTGTACTTAACCCACTTATCACCATGGGTTTCATATGTAAATCTTAACACGTTTTTCTGAAGTGAGAGAAACCCCACAGAGACACAGGGAGAGCATGCTAACTCCAAACAGTGATTGGCTGCAGGCCAGGATTGAACGTTGTATCTTGTGCATGGGAGGCAAAGACCTTGACCATTATGCCAACTGGTTAAACTCTTATCGCTGGAGTAATTAACCTGGGTGGACATTTTCCCAAAATGCACTTTAATGTAATTATTGGCATAGAGTTTTAACATGTAGCTTTAGTACCAGTCATTTGTCTGTGTTAGACCCTCTTGCAAGATGCTAGTGTCATGAGGAGAGTCTGCAATAGCTCTTAGTTTGCAGTTATCTGTAAACTTGTCTGCAAAGTTGGTGAGCCAGAGGCTCAGGAGCAGGCCCAGCACTGAGCCCTGAGGTGCTTCTTTGGTGACTGGTCTCTTGGTGAAGGTTTCACCATTCCTGACGACTTGGATCCTGTCTTTGAACCAGCTAGCAGTCCAGCGAGCTATGTAGGGATCTATGCATAGTTTGGTGACTTTGTCAACAATACCTGACTGGTATTCTATCGAACGCCTTAGCTAAGTTTAGGTAGGTGAAATGCATAGTTTCTCCTCATCCATTGCCTTGATGACCCTTTCAAAGGAGTCTACCAGATTAAATAGGCTTGACCTTTCCTTGACAAAGCCACACTGGGATGGGTCTAGCATCTGTAGGTTGCCAATGTTTTTATTGATCATTTCCATGATCATTTGTTCCATGGCTTTGCATATTAGAATGGTTAGACTAATGGGTCTATTGATGTCCTTCCATATCACTGTTGCAGTATTCTTAAGCAATTGGATCTCCTCCCAAGGAAAGCCCAATGTTCAACTAGTATACCAAAGGTTTAGTACTTATAGGCATCATACATCACACGTATGCTTCCTGTGCAAGGTGTGGGGCATAAAGGTACACACACTCAGAACGTCTTTGCCACCAGTCTGAATGCCATCATTGAACATTGGCAAATATGTTCCAAGTGTGTGCATCCGTATGTCACCTTTATGTCCTATGCCTTGCGCAGAGAGCATACGTGTGACATATGATACCTATAAGTACCAAGCATGGTGTAAGGCATAAAAGTGATGTATAGATGCACACACTCAGAACTTTGCTGCCAGTCCAAACACCATCGTTAAATGTCAGTCTGAACGTCCTTCTACTTTGCTGGTGACCATGATGTATTTCAGATAAGTGCCCAGTTGGGGTTTCTTCTTATCTTTACTTTTCTCTTTTGTGCTGTTGGGTGCATGATATCCAGAAAGGGAAGATGTCAGTGTGACGGGCAGATTTGCCCTAAAGACCATCCATGACAAGTGTGCTTTCTCTTTGGTTGCTTCCCACAACCGTACACAATGTTCTGCCAGGCTTTTGTCCTTAAGATCCTGCATGGTCTCTCTTTTTTACCTACTTACCTCAAAAAACAGTGTCTTAAGCTGTTGTTTCAGGGTGCTATGTGAGAATCATCCTGTTGAGAGGGTCACCGCCTGCCAGGAAAAGGCCAAAAACTTAGGTCTGACATGGCTCCTGTCCAGCCTTCCCTGGATATCTGTCTTAAGGCTAGTGAAAGCCGAGATCATCATCCAGTGGTTGCTTCGGATTCTTTTGCTGCAACCTTGTTGGAGATCAGCATGGATCCTACTTCTCGCAGGAAGTCGAAACATTTTCCCACTTTTTTCCTTCTCTGCAGTATGCCAGTGAGAAGATTCTTCACAACTTGTTTTTTTATAGACAGCATAGATATTATTTGGTCAAAACTAAAGGTAATTCATAGATCTGAGCAGCTCTTTGTTTTCTTTCATCCCGGGTCTTTGGGAGTGGCTGTTTCTAAGCAAATCATCTCATTCTGAATTTCTAAGGCCATTTCTTTTTTTTAATTCTTTTAATGGAATATGCCTTTCCTCATTAGTAAAGACTTCATTCTGCTAGGGCTGTTGCCTCTTCTGGTGCTTTTTTCAAGGGGCTGGATACTAATTCCATCACTGAGGCTGCTACTTGGTCCTCTGTTCTTACTTTCACTAAGCATTATAGGTTCATAGGTAGGTACTAGGCTATCTGCCCAAGGGCCTACGTAAGCCTAGCCAACAAGGTTCCCTGGCATATGCCACCCAAGAAAGTTATTTCCTGTGCCACTGTCAAGCAGAGACACAGAAGTGATCCCAGGGGTGTATTTCCTATTTCCCATCCACTCAAGATTTTTCTTGAA
Source organism: Protopterus annectens (assembly GCF_019279795.1). Taxonomy (NCBI): domain Eukaryota; kingdom Metazoa; phylum Chordata; order Ceratodontiformes; family Protopteridae; genus Protopterus; species Protopterus annectens. Next base: position 218,164,159 of record NC_056733.1, on the reverse strand, counting down.
GAGTGCTAATGAAGAACTTTGCTTGACACAGATGGGTAGCCTGTTCCAGAGTATGGGCAGTCTCTGGGACAGGAATCTGTCCCTCCAGCATGTCCTGTTTATTGTGCTGACAAGGTTTTGGTCCCTAGAGTGTGTAGCTCTGAGGGATTGGGATTTCTTTAGGTGTAGCATGTCCAACAGCTCTGGGTTTGACATAGCTTTATATGTTAGGCAGAGATCACCTCGGAGTAGGCGATATGCTACGGAGTAAAGCTGGAGTTTTTTGAGGCGGTCAGTGTAGGACATTTGTTGAGGCCAGTAATCCTCTTTGTGAGGTACTTCTATGGCCTTTCCGGCTGCTGCAGATGTCTTGTGAGGTACATTCCAAAAGGGGTGTTGTACTCTGTAATGGGTCTAATGAGTGTCGAGTAGAGGGGAACAATGACCTCTTTTTTTCCTGGATGAGAACCCTTTTCTGATGAGGTGTGCCATGTAGAAGGACCTCCTGACTACTGTGGCGATGTGACTATCAAAGGAGAGACTACTGTCCACCTGGGTCCCAAGGTCTCTTGTCACGCATTCGGTGTTAAGTAAATTGCTGCCTATGTGGTCGTTCATGGGTACAGAGTTTTTACCAAAGGGAATGACACTGCACTTTTTGGCATTGAGCTTGAGGCCATGGGTCTGACACCAGGCATCTGTCTTAGCGAGGCCCTTCTGTAGGATGTCCACATCATTTGGGGACTTGAGTATGGCTCCTAGATGTTCTTTGTGTTTCACTGTTGCAGTCATTCCATTTGGGTAATCTGCTGGCAGGTTGCCCTCAGTCGGCCTGAATAGCAAAGTCTTGGGTGCTGCATCGGTTGCTTCTCTTCTTCCATGACGTCAGGTCATCAGGGGTAGAAAACATGCAGCTGACACCATTTTAATCGGTCTTTCTTGCTGCGCGGTGCCTAAAGCAGAAGCAGTTCGCAAGTGCCGGTCGGCCGACTCCTGCAGTTTTCGTTTTCGAGTTTCAGGACCGAAGTCTTCAACCTAAAGCTAATGTACCCCATTGGGGAAACTTTTTCTTGCTCCTTACCGATGCCAGTAAATGTTAATAATTGTATTACTTGTGGGAAGCAAATACCTCATAAGGATTTTCATTTGTACTGTATTCCTTGCCTAGGCCCTGACCACAACGTGCCTTGCTGTCAGTTTTGTGCTAACTTTAACCAATGCACTATTAAGCGTCCATATATTTTTGCTTCTAAATATTTTGGCTCAAGATTTAACTATCCAGAAATGTCGTCGGTTAGCAATCCGACTACCGGAATTAAAAAAAAAAAAAAACGCAAAGAAAAAGACAGAGACAGACCGTTGAAGTCCAACACTGACGATGAAACTTCTCCTAAGCCAGTCACTGGTTCGCCGGTACTCAGTGAGGTGCTTTCGCAGCCCCTGATGCCCACTACTTTCACAGGCCTCTACTGAGACCCATTTGGAGTCTGGTATGCCGCGAGACACTTCAAGTATTGAACACATGGATGTCTCTCCCTTAGATGAGTCCGGAGCCACTGAGCAGGCACCGGCTTCTGAGGGTGTTTTCAAGCCTAAAGGTTTGTATATTAAACCAACGCCATCAACAAAAACAAGGCCAAAACCAACTTCTATGTCTAAAAAAATGACGCATGGTCCACGTGTTCAGGCCCCTATGCCTAAAAAACAAATGACCAAATGGCTGAGGATTTAATTACCTTGATCAGGGGTTCCCAACCCCCTCCTGCTAAGAGGCCTAGGCAAGGCACTGATTATGAATCTTCAGATCAGGTTTCCATTTCTTCTGATTCCTCTTCTGATCAGGAATTTTCTATTCCACCTTATGAGGACTCTGATGCAGAAGAATCCATCCCTTCTGCTTCTGCTGAGGATTTTTCTTTTGGAGAAACTTTGCATACCAGATTCAGTAGGCACTGGCCTACTAAGAATTGGTCCTTTCCAGTATCCAACAGAGCCGCTCTGGTCAAACCAAGACACTCCAAAGGCACCAGATTTCAGTCACAAGGAACTTACAGCACAAAGCAATGTGGTGCCTCCACCTCCAAATCTGAAAGTAGCAAAGCACCCCCCTATGGTAAACAGTCTCAATGACTTTCCCCTGCCATTTCCAAGCACTTATCTTTTGGCAGCCCCTTTGGGGGGAAAACTAGTATTTCATACACAAAATTGCCATCTAATTTTCAGGACAAGTGAGTTTTAAATATAGTATCCCAGGGATGCAGATTTCATTTCCACACATTAATTCCAAACGGATAGCCAGATCTGCCTCCACATCAGTGGGATGAGGCCCAGAATCAAGCTATGTCCCTCATGGATAATGGGGGCTATTCAACCAGTACCAGAAAAGGGAAAAGGACAAGGTTTTTATTCAAGTCTTTTCCTGGTACCCAGAAAAAACAAATCATGGCGTCCAATTCTGGACTTATCCATTCTAAATACTTTCCTGGGCATTCCAGAATTCAAGATGCTGACTCTACAACAGTTACTGCCTATGCTGGGCAAGGATGCCTGGTTGGTAACTCTAGACTTAAAAGAGGCTTACCTGCATATCCCAATCAGGGAATCTTGCAGAAGATACCTCCGCTTCAAAGCAGGCTATTTGCATTACCAGTTCTCTGCACTGCCCTTTGGCTTATCTACTGTGCCCAGGGTCTTCACAAAGTGCTTGGCACCAGTAATTGTATTTTGCAGACAAAGAAATATTCAAATTTATCCTTATCTGGACAACTGTCTGGGCAACTGTCTAATTCAGGCAGAAAACAAGGACACACTTCTACAGCATCTGGTGTTTGTAAAAAGGCTTCTAGCATGCCTAGGGTACACCATAAACGAAAAGAAATCACAACTGGTACCCTCTCAAATAATTACATTCCTCTTTGCAAGCTTGAATACAACTGCCCAGATGGCTTACCTCACTCCAGGCAAACAAATTCAATTGATGACATACTTCAAACAAGCGGCCACAAAAACCCAGCTATCTGCAAGACAAGTTTTGCACGTCTTGGGGTTCATGGCTTCTTGCATTCTACTAATTCCGTATGCAAGACTGCATATGAGGAAACTTCAGTGGTACCTAAAAAACTTATGGAGTCAACATTGTCACAGCATGGAAACAATGATTCCTGTCATTCCTTGCCTGCAACAGGAGTTCCTATGGTGGGCAGAGGCCTGTCACCAAAACAAGGGACTGTCATTCATTCCACCCCCTGCCACCCAAACCCTGACTACAGATGCATCAGATTATGCTTGGGGGGGCCCATCTGGCAGGGAGATGCATTCAGGGCAAATGGAGCCCAAATCAAATGCACCTATATATCAACCAGAAAGAAATGCTAGCTGTACAGAATGCTCTGACAGCCTTCAAGGACTTTCTTCATCCAGAACAACTACTGATAAAGACAGACACCACAGTTATGTGGTACATAAACAAGCAGGGGGGTACCCACTCCTACCCCCTTTGCTGACTAGCCATGGCTTTTTGGAACACAGCCTTGACTTACCAAATACATCTACAAGCTCATTTCCTGCCAGGAAAGCAAAATACTCTGGCAGATGAACTAAGCAGAAATCTTATGGACCCACACGAATGGAAACTGGATCCACAAATCTTAAGCATGTTGACATGAAAATGGGGGGCCCAGACATAGATTTTTTTGCCTCTCCCCAAAACTATCAGTTGGACAAATTCTGCACAAGAATTCATCACAAAAAAAGTTTGGAAAGTGGATGCTCTATCCTTCAGCTGGAAAAACATTTCCCCCTTCTGCCTCTGCTCTCCAAGGTTTTACTAAAAGTCAGACGGGAAAAACTGAAAATGATTCTGATAGCTCCAGACTGGCCTTGCCAACACTGGTACTGGCTCCTACGCAATATGTCACACCTTCCTCCGTGGTACCTGCCTCAGACACCTTATCTACTGTCTCAGCAGAACTGTCAAATTCTGCACACTCTGCTCCAAACTCTGAATCTTGCAGCATGGCTAATCAACTAATTTCACCAGTCACATCTCTCAGTAAACCTGTAATGGATGTCATTTTGGAGGCAAGAAGGCCTAGTACTAGAAAATCTTATGCTGATAAATGGAAAAGATTCTGTGCCTGGAACCAAACCAAGCACAAGGAATAAACACAGCAATGCCCGATATTCATCAGATTCTGCAATTTAACTGAGATGCTTCATAAGGGCCTATATTTTTTCTTCTATAAATTCCATGCCTCTGCCATTTCGGCTCATTACAACACAGAGCCTCCTCTCTTTTCTCATCCCCTGCTAAAGCAGTATCTCAGAGGGGCCAAAAATTTGACACCTCCCAGGAGAGCACTAACTCCTGCATGGGACCTCAATTTTGTGCTGGAAAAACTCACCCTACCTCCTTTTGAACCAGCTGCTACTGCAGACATAAAATTTCTCTCTTGGAAGACAGCTTTTCTTTTAGCAGTCGCTTCAGCTAGAAGGATTTCAGAACTACAGGTCCTCATGGCAGTGGAGCCTTTCCTTATCTTTTATCCGGACAGGGTGGTCCTCAGGACCAATCCATCCTTTATGCCTAAGGTGGTATCCAGTGTGGCTCTTAATGAGACAATTCATCTGCCAACTTTTTTCCCAAATCCACAGAACAAGGGGGAGCGGATTCTGCATTCATTGGATGTGCACAGACAACTAAGATAGTTCTTAAACAGGACAAAATCTCTAAGAAAATCTGAGCAACTACTGGTGGCATTTGCTGCAGGGGCAGAGGGAAAGGCTATTTCAAACCAGACTATTTCAAAATCGATAAGCCATTGTATTCGTTTCTGCTACATGCACCATGGTATAAACCTATATGGGATCAGATCCCATTCCACCCGGGCTGCATCTATTTCTGCAGCCTTTCTCAGAGGAGTTCCTACCAGAGACATTCTAGAAGATGCTACTTGGAGCTCAGTTCATACGTTCACCAAACATTACCATTTACCTCTCTTCTCAAAATCCAGAGCAGGCTTTGCCACTGCTGTCCTGCAGGGCCTTGTAGCTGCTCCTAATGCTGTATAATTCCATCCTCCCCAACCATAGCTTTGGGATTCTACCCAAATGCAATGACTGCAACAGTGAAACATGAAGAACATAGTACAGTTGTGTACACTTACCATAAATGTAGATGTTAGAGTGTATTCACTGTTGCAGTCCTGGTTACCCACCCGCCAGCTTCCTGTTTCTCTCTTGTTATACCTCTTCTTTCTTTTACTATGCTCAAAGCCTTTTTGGTGTATTTGCTTTTAGTTGGAGGTATATTTTTTGTGTTCTAAATTACATGCATATATTGCTCCCCATTTCGGGGGCACCTGACATCTGGGGCAAGAAAAACTGATTAAAATGGCGTCGGCTGCATGTTTTATACCCCTGATGACCTGACGTCATGGAAGAAGAGACAGCAACCGACGCAGGACCCAAGACTTTGCTATTCAGGCCGACTGAGGACAACCTGCCAGCAGATTATCTAAATGTAATGACTGCAACAGTGAATACACTTGAACATCTATATTTCTGGTAAGTGTACACAACTGTACTTTTGCAGTCATCTGCAAACTTTCTTAGCCAGAGGCCTTCTGTGTTAGCCTCTACTTCAGAGAAGTAGATACCAAACAGGAGAGGTCCCAGAACGGAACCCTGTGGTACTCCACTTGTCACTGCTTTGGGGTCAGATTTGGAGTCTGCAACTTTTACAGTGTGGGTTCTGTCAGTGAGCCAGTTGGCAACCCATCTTGTAACGTAGGGATTTATACCTAGTTTAGTGAGTTTAGCTATAATTCTAGAATGGGGGATGGTGTCTAAAGCTTTGGTAAGGTCAAGATAGGCTATGGTGAACCACCTTACCCTCATCTACGGCTTTGGTGACTGCCTCAAAGAAGTCAGTCAGGTTCAGGAGGCATGATCTGCCTTTCACAAACCCAAACTGGGTGGGATCCAGAGTTTGGAGGTTACCAATGTCTTTGTTTATGAGTTCCATGATGATACATTCTATGGCCTTGCAGACCAGGCTGTTCAGGCTAATAGGTCGATAGTTCCCAGGATCAGTGGTGGCTCCCCCTTTGTGGAGTGGGATAACTGCTGCTGTGTGCCATTCAGTGGGCACAAAGCCTGATGCGAGGCTGTTATTGAACATGGTGCTTAAGTGGGAAGCCAGTTCATTCTGAAGTTATTGTAAAACGCACCCTGGGATGTTGTTCGGTCCCATGGATGCTGTGTTTTTGGCTTTAGAGATTGCAGCTTTTACCTGCGTAGTTGTGATTACAGAGACTTTGCATTCTTCCTGTATAGATATGGGCCCTTTAGGGGTTGAGAGGGGGTAAAATTAGCACTGAACCTATCTGCCAAGATGTTGGCAATATCAGTTGGTTGTGTAATTTTCTTGCCTTTGTGCTGTAACTCAGAGCAGATCAGGGTGTTGCCATCGAGATTCTTGACATAGCCATAGAATGCTTTGTGGTTGTCCTTGGAATTAGTGGCAATTTTGTTTTCGTAGCTAGCTTTGGACGATCTTATAAGGGATCTCAGCTTCTTACTGAGGCTGACCAGGGAACTCCTCCACTCATGGGATTTTACTCTCTTTTGCAACAGTTTCTTCCTTCTGTTGTACAGTTTGTTTATGTCAGGGGACCACCAGATTGGCTTCCTTTTTTGGTAGATAGCGTCTTGGTTCTGTTTGGGATAGCACGATCCATGCACTCGTGTAAGTGCTTATAGAGTGCATTTGTGATTCAGCAGTTGTAACTGTATTGTCCATCTGCATGGGTGTCATGAAGTTCACCACTTCTGTCTTAAGAAGCATGAAGTTGTCTTTGGAGAAATTTTTTACTGTGGTTTCCTTAATGGCGGGTGGGGGCAGGATGTGGATATCAAGGGTGATTAGATTATGGTCAAATCGTACCAACGAGGAGTTGACCAGGTGTGGAACACCAGTCACTCATGTTGGTAATGACTAGGTCTAGGATATTGTTGCCCCTGGTGAGGGTGTGGATAATTTATCCAGGGCATTGGATTTTATGAATTCCAGGAAGCATTGAGCTAAGGAGTTGGTACACGATTAGTTTTCCCAGTTAGTGGTGGGGTAGTTGAAGTCGGCCATTATTAGGGTGTTTGGTTGAACCCTAATATTTTCCAGTACATCAAGAAAAGAGGAGTGGGAATCCTGGGGCATGGTGGGGGATCTGTAGCAAGCTACAATTTGGATTCCAGTTTTGCCCAGAGTTAGTTGCACTTGGATAACCTCGGATGCATTATGCTGAGCAACTAGCCTGGAGGTGTGGATATCTCAGTCACTGCACAGATATCAATGTTCTCCATGCATTTTGAGATTTAGACTTCTAGCATTGAGTAGCATTACCCTCAGTTTTTGCTTGCCTGTTCCTGTTATGGTGGTGAATTTGTTATTTGAACCTTGCCTAAAAAAGGCACTCTAGGGGCAGCAAGGGCCTTAGCCAGTATCCGGAATCTCCGGGGCGACAGGTGCAGGGCATCTGTGGCAAAGCATCTTGGTCTGTCGACCATGTCATCCCAAGCAGACAGATACTGGATCCCCTTAGAATGACACCAGAAGCTTAGCCAGTTGTTGCAGTCAGTAATTTTGTCCTTGTACTGCAGTATCATTCTGGGCGATGGCAGAATGCTACTCAGGGCTAGGGTCATACCTGCCTGGGATACAAGAGCAGAGAGCTGTTCCATGTCTCTTTTCATGTAGTCCAGGGAGGTACGTCTCAGGTTATTCACACCAACATGGACAATGACAGAGTCATATTTGTACTTGTTGTGGAGTGACCTGAGTGTGTGGGTTATGTGGCGGATCCTGGCACCCGACAGGCAGCTGACAGTAACCATTTCCTTGTTTAGCCTGGTGAGTGGGACATCAGTGTGCCTGACTATAGAGTTGCCTATGACTAGTTTGTTGGGTACATTGTTTTGCCTTATTGGCTGTGGTTCAGTGGCACACTGAGTCTGTGGGCTATGTGTCATTTGGGTTGTGTTGGGGGATGGAGGTTGCTTGCATTTCTGCTTTGGACGTCTCTGTTGCTTAGACATTATTAGTGAGAGCCTCTGCGAATGTTTTTGTGTTACTGTGTGGATTTTGGTGGTGTAGATTTAGTGAGACTATGTGATGTGTGGTGTGGTGCAAATGTTTACCTTCTCCTCATGACTGTTGAGTTCAGTCTTGGTTGGAGAGGCTTTACTGCCAGTTTGGCTAGATAAGTGCATCTCTCACAGGTTGTGTAGTGTTGGGTGGTAGGAGGGGAGAGGGTTGTGTGTGTGTACATGAGGCAATTTCTGCATTGCCTCAAGATGCCCAGATTCATCAAATAGACAGGAGAACACTGAGAGCTGACCCTTGGACATGCCTGAATAAAAAAATATTTTCCTCTAGTTAAGTGAGGAAAGTGAGTACAAGAGCTGTTTTTCTCTAAGCAAGTGAGAAAAGGAAGTACAAAAACTGTTTTCCTCTAGGTAATGAGGAAGATTGAGTGCTATAGTAATTAGTAGTTCATTTAGTGTTTACAAGATGTTCTTCATCTCACATTGCTGCAGTCCTTACACTTGGGTAGTCCGCTGTCCTCGGTCGGCCCGAATATCAAAGTATAAGGCTGACGTCGGTCAAGGTGCATTTGACTGACATCAGGACATCAGGGTACAAATGCGCATGACCGACGTCATATCCTCTGTCTTTTTTGCCGCATGGTCCGATGCAGAAGCAGCGTTGCAAGTGCCGGTTGGCGTTCTGAAATTGTTCGATTTCGGAGTTTCATACAGAGTCAAAGTTGGCTAAGTACCCCGTTGGGGAATATTTTAGTTTTTTCTTGCCTCAGTGGTTTACCGGATGTCAGAAAAAGTGAATAATTGTATTTCTTGTGGGAAACAGATACCGCATAGAGACTACCATACTTTGTGTATTCCTTGCTTAGGGCCTGAGCACGACGTTGTTGGGTGTCGCTCTTGTGCTAGATTCAATAAGCGCACTATTAAGAGAAGATTAGATTGTGCCAGGTTAGTCTTCGAAGCGGTGCAATTATAAAATGCCGTCGGATGCTCCGACGCCCGCTTCTTCGAAGAAGCGCAAGGGCAAAGCAGTTAAACCTAGGCTAGAGGAACCGTCAGTACCGGACGCCGGTTCTTTAGAGGTGTCGGTGGAGCTGGTGGTTCCACCGGAGGTTTCTTTGGGATCCCAGGGAGAGACTTTGTTATTGCAGGATGTGGCCTCTCAGGAGGCAGGCCAGGCTGATGGGGCTTCTCAGGTTACTATACTCCCCTCCCTGCCTAGGGTGGTTAGGCCCTCTCCTTCTGTTTCCAAGGCTTCTCCCAGGGGCAGGCCAGGTTTAGCTTCAGTTGGTGTTACCCCTAGCTCTTCAGGAACTGTGCCCAAGAAGCATATGCTTAAAATGGCAGAAGATTTGATTACTTTGATTAGGGTTCTATGCCCCCTCCTGATAAGAGACCTAGGGTGGAGCCTGAGCTAGGGAGTTTTGAGCAGGCTTCAGATGTTTCAGAGTCTTCGGCTGAAGACTTGCAGGAGTACTCTCCTTATTCTGATTCTGATGTGGATGATTCTACTCCTCCTGCTTCTCCTCCTGAGGATTTTTCTTTTCAGAAACTCTTCATTCCATGAGGGAGCATTTTAAGTGGCAAGGTCAGGACTTCTCTGATTCCAGGAAAAGGCTTAGGAATTTTTGTTTTACCCCAGCATAGGCCTTTGGCTATACCTCCTGTTTTGGATGTAGTGGAAGATGTTTTACAGAGGCTTCTCTTAATCCTGATTCTTTGCCTCCTGCTCCTGTTAAACCGGATAGGTATTACAGGGTGGCTGAAGCTCATAAGTATCTTTTTAAGAGTCCTAGGGCAGACCCAGAAACTGTTAGCCAGGGGCCTAAAGGTGTTAAGGCTTCTGTTGTTAAGAATGCCGTTCCTGCAGACAAAGAGGCCAGGGCCTTGGATAGATGGGGAAAGAAAGTTTATACTTCTTCCACTCTTGCTATGAGGGCTTTGAATTGCCAGTTTCACATGTTGAAATACCAAAACTATCTCCTTTCACAATTGAAGTCTAAGGTTGATGCTTTGGCAGAAGGTATTGATTGTAAAGAGTTGCAAGATTTAGTACATGTTTCTGAACAGGTGGGTAAGCATTCTTTGCAATGTGGTTTTGATGCTGTACAGGCCTCATCTAGGGTGGCTGCCACTGGGTCAGTTCTTCGCAGGCACGCCTGGCTGAGGGATCAAAATTTATCTGAACATGTTGAAACAAGGATTTTAGATGCTCCTTTACAATCTGACGTGTTGTTTGGTCCTCCTGTTGAGGCAGTTTTAAAGAAAATGGAAGACAAGGCTAAGTCTATGCAGACTGTTAAAGATTTTTTGCAGGTCCAGCCTCCAAAGTTTAGTAGAAATTGGCCTACTAAGGGGTGGACGTATCCTTCTTATGATTCCCAGTCTAGGGGTAGATCTAGACGTGGTAGGGGCAGAGCTCAGGGCTCTTTCAGGCCTAGAACAGGAGTTCTCCTGCACAGTCTTCGGTGAGGGCAGGGGTCAGTCCTTTCGTAAACAGACCCAATGACCTACCTTTTCAGCTGCCAGAGCCTTCGCCTGGCAGCACCTTTGGGGAAGGTTGGCACTTTTCAAAGAAAATTGGAGTTTAATTACCCAAGACAGATGGGTATTGGATATCATACACCACGGTTACAGGTTTTATTTCCATACCTTGCCTCCTTTCAAAGGCATGCCAGACGTTCCTCCTCAACAAAGAATAGAGGCTCACAAGCAAGTTTCTCTGTTACTCCAAATAGGGGCCATACAGCCGGTCCCTATGCCAGAAGTGGGCCTAGGATTTTATTCTCGCCTGTTCCTAGTACCAAAGAAGGGGAACACGTGGAGACCAATTTTGGATTTATCTACCCTCAACACTTATCTGGACATTCCCAAGTTCAAAATGTTGACGTTACAGCAGCTTTTACCTCTGCTGGGCAAAGATCATTGGATGGTAACTTTGGATCTCAAGGAGGCTTACCTTCATGTTCCTATCAGACTAAGTTGCAGGAAGTATCTGCGTTGAGCTGGGACTTCTCACTATCAGTTCTCTGCATTGCCCTTTGGCTTATCTACTGCCCAGAGTGTTCACGAAAGTTCTGGCTCCAGTGATAGCTTTCTTCAGGCTAAAAGGAATACAGATCTATCCTTATTTGGACGACTGCCTGATTCTGGCTCAAGGAAGGAAGAGCTTCTTCATCATTTGGAATATGTGATAGCAGTGCTAAGATGCCTGGGGTATTCTGTGAACGAAATAAAGTCCAGTCTAGTACCCTCTCAGGACATGTGCTTTCTGGGTGTGAGACTGAATACAGCATCCCAGATGGCCTTTTTAACCCCGGACAAACAAAAGAGTTTATCCCTTTACTTCCATCAACTATCTCATCAGTCCGGCTGACTGCAAGGACAGTCCTTCAAGCCTTAGGGTTCATGGCATCTTGTATTCTGGTGCTTCCCAATGCCAAACTGCATATGAGGAAGCTGCAATGGTATCTCAAAAATGTATGGACACAGCACTGCCAGGATCTGGACACTGTCATTCAAATAATACCTTGCATTCAAAAGGAATTTTTGTGGTGGGCTCAGGAATGTCACCTAAACAAGGGACTCTCTGTGACCCGCCAGAGGCGAGTCAGATTTTAACGACAGATGCCTCAGACAAAGCTTGGGAGCTCATCTAAATGGAAAGTGGATACAAGACAAGTGGCCTGCCAGACTACAACATCTACATATCAACCTGAAGGAGATGTTAGCAGTCCAGTTTGCATTAATAGCTTTCAAGGATTTACTTCTTCCAGGGCAGGTGTTGATTCTAACAGACAACACAACTGTCATGTGGTACATCAACAAGCAAGGGGAACGATTCTTATCCTCTATGCAGGCAAGCAATGATTTTGTGGGAGACTGCTCTCAGTTTACAGCTCAATCTTCAGGCAAGGTTTCTGCCAGGAGCACAGAACTCCTTAGCAGATGTGTTGAGCAGACGAATTATGGATCCCCACGAGTGGAAATTGGATCCTCATGTATTTCAGAAATTGACAGTGTCATGGGGAACTCCAGACATAGATCTGTTCGCTTCTCCACTAAACCATCAGCTGCCAAAGTTTTGCACAAAAAGGTTTCATCCCACAGCTTGGAAAGTGGATGCTCTTTCTTTCAATTGGAGCAATCTTCATGTGTATGCCTTTCCACCTCTGCCTCTCCTCCCGAAGGTGCTTCTAAAGGTCAGACAGGACAAGCCAAGGATGATTTTAATAGCTCCAGATTGGCCTCAACAGCACTGGTACCCATTACTGAGAAGTCTGGTACGGAAGCCGCCATGGCCTTTGCCTTCGATTCCACACCTGTTGTCACAGGAGGACAGCCATTTGCTCAATGTCAAACTTCACTCTCTTCACCTAACAGCCTGGCATATTCTGTTTTGAACCATAGAGGGTCTCAACTTCCACAACAAGTTTTGAATGTGATTTTGAAGCTAGAAGGCCTAGTACAAGGAAAGTGTACGGATAAATGGAAGAGATTTTTATTTTGGAGTGCAGCAAAAGATTTTGATGTTTCTGAGCCTAATTTGAGTGTGGCTCTTCAATATCTTACTGAGTTACTGGACAAAGGTTTGTCTTTCTCTTCTATTAAGGTTCATGCTGCAGCAATTTCGCTCACTATGATTGTGACCCACCATTGTTTTCTCATCCTTTGTTCAAGCAATTTCTTAGAGGGGCAAAGAATATAAGACCCCACGAAGAGCTCCTACTCCTGCTTGGGATCTCAATTTTGTGTTGGAGAAACTCACTCTACAACCTTTTGAGCCTGCAGCTACTTCTGAGTTGAAATATTTATCATGGAAGACTGCTTTTTGTTGGCCATTACCTCTGCAAGAAGGGTTTCTGAATTGCAGGCCCTTATGGCGGTTGAGCCTTTCTTGATTTTCCATAAGGATAGGGTATCTTTACGTACTAATCCTTCCTTTATGCCTAAAGTGGTTTCTAGTGTGGCTTTAAACCAAACTATTCATTTGCCTACTTTTTATGCAAATCCCCAAAATAAAGGGGAAAAGATTTTGCACACTTTAGATGTACACAGGCAGTTGCGATATTATTTGGACAGAACTAAAGGGTTCAGGCAGTTTCAGCAGTTGTTTGTTTCTTTTGCTTTGGGTTCTCAGGGCAAGCCTGTGTCAAAACAAACTATTTCTAAGTGGATTGGGTTTTGCATTGCTTTCTGTTATTCCCATCATGGCAAGGAGATTCCAGCTGGGATTAGGCCTCATTCCACTAGGGCTGCTGCCACTTCGACAGCCTTTTTGAGGGGAGTGGCAACCAAGGATATTTTGGAGGCAGCTACTTGGAGTTCAGTGCATACTTTCTCTAGGCATTATCACCTACCGCTTTACTCTAAATCCAGGGCTGGTTTTGCCACTGCTGTTTTGCAGGGCATTTTGGCAGCTCCTGCTTCCTTGTAGTTTGGCCATCCTCCCTTACCTCTGCTTTGGGATTCTACCCAAGTGTAAGGACTGCAGCAATGTGAGATGAAGAACATAGTACAGTTTTGTACCTACCATAAATGTAGATGTTCGAAGATCCACATTGCTGCAGTCCAATTTACCCTCCCTCCTTCCCCTCTGTAGTTAGAGGTGGTTGTGTGGGTTGGGTTGTAAATATTGTGTATATTGTATATATTGTACATATGATTAGTGCAAGGGTGGTTGGTTGGTTGTTTGCTGTCTTTTGGTTTTGACCTTTATGTTTAGGGTCTTCTGACATCTGGGGCAAGAAAAGACTGAGGATATGACGTCGGTCATGCGCATTTGTACCCTGACGTCCTGATGTCAGTCAAATGCGCCTTGACCGACGTCAGCCTTATACTTTGATATTCGGGCCGACCGAGGACAGCGGACTACCCAAGTGTAAGGACTGCAGCAATGTGGATCTTCGAACATCTACATTTATGGTAGGTACAAAACTGTACTTTCTGAACAAGTGCTGAGCATGAATAAGCAAATTTAAGTGCTAAAACTAAGAATCTGTATCTGCACTAGACGAGTTACAGGACAGAAACAAGTGTAAATTCAGGCTTTCAAATCAGAAAGTTGAGAAAGATGGAAGAGATTGCCCAAACGGCCAATAACAACAATGTCTGGGCCAGAACCACTCCTTATGTGGTAGACAGGTTACCTAGTGCTTACCACTCCCACTGATAAGCTAGAAGGCTTCCCTCCAACACAGAAAGGCTTGGGGGGGCTCAGAAGCTTACATACGGTCCTGGATACAGCAAATCTGTATCTGGAACACTAGTTACAAAAAAGGTAGGAAACAGGCTTACAGTTTTTTTTTATACAGAAAAGTAGCAAAGACATTAGTAAAAACAATTCACATGCAGTGCAAGCTAGCACACTTGAGTATGTAGCAATATTAGACCAAACACAGTTTAAAAATGCAATTAAATTAAAAAGGACTAGAAGCAAGTGCAGAAAGAGTTTTAGGTAGAATGTGGTAAAGAGATGGGACCGGGGGAGTGTCCCAGATCAAATCTACAGTGGGGCGGGCAAAAAACACCAAATTTAAACTACAAACCAAAAATAGGGTGGGTGGAACAAAACAGTTTCAACAGAGATCTAAGCAACAACTAACAGTACAAACTGTAAAACCAAAAAAATATACTCAGCTCTGTATATTTGCAGATCAGACTCTCAGAACAGTGAGACAACAGTTTCAACAGAGATCTAAGCAACAATTAACAAACTCTGTAACCAAAAAAATATATACTCAGCTCTGTATATTTGCAGATAGTCTGGAAGGCAGTCTCTCAGAACACAGGTTCCAGCAATTAAATGCAGGCTGTTACTAACAGGTCAAATTAAGTGATCCTTAAGTTAGATAACACACAAGCTGTAAAAGCCAGTTATACCAACTGAAGACACAGCAGAAAATGGGGGGGGGGGGGGGGGGGCAGTAACAGTAACAGTACAAACTGTAAAAAATATACTCAGCTCTGTGTATTTGCTGATCAGTCTCTCAGAACAGTGAGACAACAGTTTCAACAGAGATCTAAGCAACAATTAACAAACTCTATAACCAAATAAAAGTATACTCAGCTCTGTATATTTGCAGATAGTCTGGAAGGCAGTCTCTCAGAACACAGGTTCCAGCAATTAAATGCAGGCTGTTACTAACAGGTCAAATTAAGTGATCCTTGAGTTAGATAACACACAAGCTGTAAAAGCCAGATGTTGTTCATGTTTCACTGTTGCAGCCATTACATTTGGGTAATCTGCTCGCAGGTTGCCCTCAGTCAGCCTGATTAACAAAGTCTTGGGTCCTGTGTCGGTTGCTGTCCCTTCTTCCATGACGTCATGTCGTCGAGGGGTATAAAACATGCAGCCGATGCCATTACATCAGTCTTTCTTGCCGTGCGGTGCCAGAAGCAGAAGCAGTTCAAGTGCCGGTCGTCCGACTCCTGAATATTTTGTTTTCAAGTTTCAGATCCGAAGTTTTCAACTAAAAAGCTAAGTACCCCATTAGGGAAACTTTTTCTTGCTCCTTACTGATGTCAGTAAAAGCTAATAATTGCATTACTTGTGGGAAGCAAATACCTCATAAGGATTTCCATTTGTACCATTTTCCTTGCCTAGGCCCTGACCACAACGTGCCATGCTGTCGGTTCTGTGCTTTATTTAATCAATGCACTATCAAACGCTGGTACATTTTTGCTTCTAAATATTTTGGCTCACGCTTTAATTATCCACAAATGTCGGTTAGCAATCCGTCTACTGGAATACCTAAAAAACGCAAAGAAAAGACAGAGACAGGCCGTTGAGGTCCAAAACTGCCAACGACGCTTCTCCTAAGCCAGTCACCAGTTCGCCAGTACTCAGTAAGGTGCTTTCACAGCCCCTGATACCCTCTACTTCTGATTCTCAGGCCTCTACAGAGATCCATTCGGAGTCCGGTATGCCGCGAGATGCTTCAGTTACGGAAACCACGGATGTCTCTACCTTGGATGGGTCCAGAGCTGCTGTGCAGGCACCGGCTTTTGAGGGTATTTTCAGGCCTACAAATTTGTACATTAGACAGATACCATCTTCAAAACTAAGGGCAAAATCTCGACCTATGCCTAAAAAACCGATGCCTAGGCCACATGTGCAGGCCCCTATGCCTAAAAAACAATTTATCAAAATGGCTGAAGATTTAATTACTCTGGTCAAGGGTAGCCAACTGCCCCCCCCCCCCCCTTCTAAGAGGCCTAGGCAAGATATTGACTATGAATCTTCTGAACAGGATTCTATTTCTTCTGATTCTTCTAATGAACAGGAATTGTCTATACCTACTTATGAGGACTCTGATGCAGAAAATTCCATTCCTTCTGCTTCTCCCCCTGAGGATTTTTCTTGTGGGGTAACTTTACATACCTTAAGGGAACATTTCTACTGGGAAAGTCAGGATTTTTCTGAATTTGAAAAGAGACTTGGGGATTTTTTTCTTCTTCCCCAGCATAGGCCTTTGGCTATACCTCCTGTTCTAGACATTGTTGATGTTTTTCAGAATCTAGTATGGCTCCTGATTCTCTGCCTCCGGCTCCTTGTAAGCCAGACAAGTACTACAGGGTTCCTGACTCCCACAAATTCCTTTTCAAAAATCCTGTTGCAGATCCTGAAACCATTTCTCAGGGTCCCAAGGGCATTAAGGCTTCTACTGCTAAAAATCCTACCCTCTTTGCAGACTAGCCATGGCATTGTGGAACCACTGCCTTGAGCTATCAAGTACAACTACTAGCTCAATTCCTGCCAGGAAAGCTGAATACTCTGGCAGATGAACTAAACAGAAATGTCATGGACCCACACGAATGGAAACTGGAACCATGGATTTTCAACATGTTGACATGCAAATGGGGGAGCCCAGGCATAGATCTTTTTGCCTCACCCCAGAACTATCAGTTGGACAAATTGTGCACAAGAACTCATCACAAAAAAGCCTGGAAAGTGGATGCTCTGTCCTCCAGCTGGAAAAACCTATCAGTCTATGCCTTTCCCCCTCTGTCTCTGCTCCCCAAAGTTCTACTTAAAGTCAAACAGGACAAACCAAGAAAGATTTTGATTGCTCCAGACTGGCCTCGCCAACGCTGGTACCCACTCCTGCGCAGTGCGTTACACCTTCCACCGTGGCACCTGCCTCAGACACCTTACTTGCTGTCTCGGCAGAACAACCAAACTCTGCACACTCGGCTCCAAACTTTGAATATTGCAGCGTGGCTAATCACCTAAATTCACCCTTAGCATCCCTCAGCAAACCTGTGATGGATGTCATTTTGGAGGCGAAAAGACCTAGTACTAGAAAATCGTATGTTGACAAATGGAAAAGATTCTGTGCCTGGAATCAATATCAAGGGATAAGCACAGCAGTGTCCAACATTCCTCAGATTTTGCAATACTTAACTGAGATGCTTCACAAGGGCCTGTCCTTTTCTTCCATAAAAATCCATGCCTCAGCCATTTCAGCTCATCACAACACAGAACCTCCCCTCTTCTCTCATCTTCTGCTAAAGCAGTATCTCAGAGGGGCCAAAAACTTAAGACCACCCAGGAGAGTGCCAACCCCTGCCTGGGTCCTTAATTTTGTATTGGAGAAACTCACTCTTCCTTCTTTCGAGCCAGCTGCTACTGCAGACTTAAAATTTCTCTCCTGGAAAACAGCTTTCCTTTTAGCAGTCACTTCAGCTAGAAGGATTTCCGAATTACAGGCTGTTATGGCAGTGGAGCCTTTCATCATTTTTCATGCGGACAGGGTCTCTCTCAGAACCACCCCATCCTTCATGCCTAAGGTGGTATCCAGTGTGGCTCTTAATCAGACAATTTATTTGCCAACTTTCTTTCCCAATCCACAGAACAAGGGGGAGCGGATTCTGCATTCATTGAATGTACACAAACCACTTAAACAGGACTAAATCTCAAAGAAAATCTGAACAACTGCTGGTAGCATTTGCTGCAGGGGCAGAGGGAAAGGCTACTTTAAAGCAAACCATTTCCAAATTGATAAGCCATTGTATTTGTTTCTGCTATAAGCACCATTGAAAAACTGTCCCCCAGGGGGATCAGATCCCATTCCACCAGGGCATCTACTTCAACAGCCTTTCTCAGATGTGTCCCTACCAGGGACATTCTAGAAGCTGCTACCTGGAGCTCAGTTCATGCTTTCACCAAACATTACCATTAAACACTTTTCTCTAAATCCAGAGCTGGCTTTGCCACTGCTGTCCTGCAGTGCTTTATAGCTGGTCCAAATGCTGTATAATTCCCTCCACCCAACCATAGCTTTGGGAATCTTCCCAAATGTAATGACTGTAACAGTGAAACACGAAGAACATAGTACAGTTGTGTACACTTGCCATAAATGTAGATGTACGAGTGTATTCACTGTTGCAGTCCTGGTTACCCTCCCTCCAGCCCCATTTTTCTCTGGCTATACCTCTACTTTCTTTTTCTATGCTTAAAAGCCCTTTTGGTGTATTTACTTTTGGTTGGAGGTATATATTTTCTGTGTTTTTAATTTTATTTACTCCCAATTTGGGGGGCACCTGACATCTGGGGCAAGAAAAACTGATGTAATGGCGTCGGCTGCATGTTTTATACCCCTGACGAGCTGATGTCATGGAAGAAGGGACAGCAACCGACGCAGGACCCAAGACTTTGTTAATCAGGCCGACTGAGGGCAACCTGCCAGCAGATTACCGAAATGTAATGACTGCAACAGTGAATACACTCGAACATCTACATTTATGGTAAGTGTACACAACTGTACTTTATACCAACTGAAGACACGGCAGAAAATGGTGGGGGGGCAGTTTCAACAGAGATCTAAGCAACAACTAACAAACTCTATAACCAAAAAAGATATACTCAGCTCTGTATATTTGCAGATAGTCTGTAAGGCAGTCTCTCAGAACACAGGTTCCAACAATTAAATGCAGGCTGTTACTAACAGGTCAAATTAAGTGATCCTTGAGTTAGATGACATACAAGCTGTAAAAGCCAGTTATACCATCTGAAGGCAATGCAGAAAATGGGGGGGGGGGGGCAGTTTCAGCAGAGATCTAAGCAACAACCAACCGTGCAAACTGTAAAACCAAAAAAATATACTCGGCTTTGTATATTTGCAGATCAGTCTCTCAGAACAGTGAGACAACAGTTTCAACAGAGATCTAAGCAACAGTTAACAAAGTCTATAACCAAAAAAATATACTGTATATTTGCAGATAGTCTGGAAGGCAGTGGATGTTATTTCCAGGACCAGAGCTGGCTTTGCCAGGATTATCTTGTATAGTTTTCTGGAGGGCTCTTCTTAGGTTCATAGGTTCATACTAGGCTATCTGCCCAAGGGCATTTACAAGCCTAGCCCATAGTTTTGTGGCTTACGCCACCCCTTTAGTATGGGGAACTATACCCATTATTTTGCTGTGCCTCTGTCGAGCAGTGACACTGAGGTAATCCCTGGGGTATATCTGCGATCTCCCATCCATTGGTCAAGATTTCTCTTGAACAAGGCCAGCGAGGTGCTCTGCCTCACATATACCGGGATTTTGTTCCACAGCATAGGGAGTCTTTGGGTGATGAATCTATCCCTCCAGCACGTCCTATTAATAGCCGTGTCGAGGTTTAAGTCTCCGCCTTGTGGCTCTGATGGATCTAGATTTTTGAGGTGAAGCATATTCATCAAATCTGGGTTTGACATGGCCTTGTATGTTAGGCAAAGGTCACCTCTGAGCAAGCGGTGCGACTGAATAGAGCTGGAGTTCTTTCAGTCGGGCAGCATAGGACAGATTTTGAGACCCTTTATCCTTTTGGTGAGGAACTTTGTGGCCTCTCCAGCTGCTGCAAGTGTCGGGTCAGATACATTCCGAATGGGGCATTGTACTCAATCATTGGTCTGATGAGTGATGAGTAGAGGGAGACAATGACCTCCCTTGATCTAGATGAGAATCCCTTCATGATAAGGTGGGCAATGTAGAAGGTCTTCCTAACTACTTTAGCTACATGGGTGTCGAATGACAGACTACTATCAACCTGGGTCCCCAGGTCCCTGTTAACTTCTTCTGTGCTCAGTGGATTGCCACCTATTTGGTAGCTAGGGGTAACCTTATATCTGAAGTAGGATATTCATTTGTCTGCAACCTGTGGGTTATGGATCCGATATCGGATCCGAACCGGCATAGTTTTCCAGCTATGGATCCAAGCTCTCAGCTCCTCCCCTCACCCATAATGCCCTGCTCTACCCTCATGACCTCAGATCTTGTTTGCCGCGCTGGTAACTAGATGTGGATTTCATAGCTCTCAGCTAAGTGGATATTTCTTGTTTAAAAATAGAGAATTTTTGCCTTCTTTAACTTTTTTTGTGTGAAAGTTGTAGGTTTCCTATTATTATTGACTGTTTTTAGTTTAATTTAATTTTCTGTAGTAAATTTTATTCCCTCCCCTCGCTGGTACGTAGAGTGTGTGTGAGGCCTGTGTGCTTCTTTATTGTTTTACAGTTACTTTTGTAACTTTAGGTTAACTTTGTGACTATGGCTGAACAGCCTAAGTCAGTATTTTCTAAATGCTCCGAGTGTGGCCATAAGCTCTCACCGGCTGATGGCCACACTCGGTGTGTTAAGTGTCTTGGGGTTGAACACCTCACATCTGGTTGTTCCATTTGTGCAGGGTTCAACCCCAGGGCACTGAGGGAGCGGAGGTCCAAGCTGGTCTTGGCGGGTCTTTTACCGCCGGACTCGGCTCCGACCTCCGCTCCTTCGGGACTCCTGCGGCTGCAGTTGTTCCCTGTGGCACCCCTCCTGCTCCTGGGACTCAAACTCCCGCTTCAGGACAGGAGAGGGATGCATCTAAAAGGACGGAGGGAGAAGCACCACAAGCGGCGGCCGAGACCTCTGTTTCGCCCCGCCAGCCAAGCGGCTTCTCCCGGCTTCCTTGGTGCGGTCTCCTCCTTCTCGGCTCCGGTCACCTGTGTGCTTCTCACCGGGTCCTGAGCAGGAGGAGACCGATCTCCGAGGCTATCGAGGAGGCATTCCAGGCCTACCTCGTAGCCTCGCCGAGATCTACCCATAGCCTTCGATGCTGATCTGGACCGGATGATGAGAAGGTTCATCCAGGCCCAGATGCAGATGGGAGTGTTTGCCTCCCCTCGGGAGCTCAACACCCTTTTAAGCCTATTGCTCCTTCTCCG
Organism: Protopterus annectens; assembly: GCF_019279795.1. Taxonomy (NCBI): domain Eukaryota; kingdom Metazoa; phylum Chordata; order Ceratodontiformes; family Protopteridae; genus Protopterus; species Protopterus annectens. The sequence continues at coordinate 218,142,893 of NC_056733.1, read as the reverse complement.
ACCCGCTTCCGGGTTCGAGCAACTGGAGCCGAGCAGCTTCGAGCCGGGGAGGTCGGAGCCGATAGTACTTGGTACTTCGGATCCGACCATGCCTTCGAAAAGGCCGGATCCGATCTCGGAGCCTGGATCCGAGCCGGATCCGGGGATCAGTGCTCCGGCGCCGCCTGTGTCGGAGCGCACTGTCCTTCGGATCCGAGTGCTTCGCGCCGCCCGATCCACTCTTCGGATCCGAGGGAGCCGATTGTCGGATCCTTTGGTCGAGGTCGGCTCCCTTCGGCTTTTGATGTAGTGGAGAGGGCTCTGTTGAGGGTCTCCGGACCCGGCACTTGCTTCCGTCCCGCTCCCTCTGCACTGGGCCAGGCTTCCACCATCCGCCCCTGGGACAGCCCGCTTGTGCCCCAAGTTGCTCCCATGGAGCAAATTGCTGCTGAGGACTCCTCTGACAGCCCCCAGAGGAGGCTCCTCGCAAGCATACGCAAGAGGAGGCACATTGACTCCCCTGAGTCTCTCACTGAAGACACGGACTTGGAGGAAGGGGAAGGCTCCCCACGGTCACCCCCCGAGGATGTCTCCTTCGGAGACATCATGGAAATGCTCCTTAGGGGGTGGTCTGCCCCAAGTCTTCCTCGGACGAGTCCGTGTTCTTGGAGGCATTCAAACGGGCCCGTCTACCTCTTGGGTGTCCCCTGCCGACCCCCTGGTGGACCTTATTACCACCAGGGCGTGGAAGGAACCGGACACCGTGGAGCCAATTCCCAAAAGACCTGATCGAATCCTTAGCCCGCCTTCTGACAGGACCCATTGGAGTAAGGGGCCTCCTGTAGATGCCATGTTGATGGCGGCGGCCACAAAGAGGGAACTGGCTCAGGAGAGTCCTCAGTCCACCCACCGAGCAAGGAGTCTCGGATGATGGACCGCTTGGGGAAGCGGATGTTCAGTTCGGCGACCTTCTCGGTAAGGGCGCTGAACTATTTGGCACATGTTATTCGGATGCAGCGAGACCTTATTAAGGAGCACGCTGCATCCCCTGAGTCCATTTCGAGGAGGACAGAGCTCTGCACTCCACCAAAATGGCCACTCTTAGGTCAGTCACAAATACTTCTGCGGCTACTCTCCCATGCTACGGAGGCGCCGCTAGAGCTGCGGGACAGGACTGGTCACTAGATCGCCAGGCCTGGCTCCGCCACTGCATTTTTCTGAGCCCTTCAAGGCGCTGTATAACGCCTTTGATGGTTCTGCTCTGTTTGGCAAGACCGTTCGCGACGTTGACCCAGAGCGAGAAGGACGGAAGACGCTGTCTGCCGTCGGAATCCGCTTCTCTGCACCCCAGAGGCCCTATTCTAGGAACCAAAAGGGTCAGAAGAAGATGTGGTTCCGAAGTCGCAGCAGTCCCAGCCTGCTCGGACAACCAGTCCTTCCGTGGCAGAGGAGGACAGGGAGGACGCCCTAGAGGCAGAGGGGCTCCCAGAAACTTCGGGTCCAGGGAACCTTTCTCTGAACGGCCGCGCAGCAACCCTGAGGTTGCCCGACTGCTCTACTCTGGAGGCAGTCGGGGACGTTCTGGGCACCTAGCGGCATGGGAGTCCATAACATCGGACCGCTGGGTTCTCCAAATCATATCCAGGGATATCGCATTCCTTTCCTTCACCTTCCAAAGTTGCAGTCCCTCCCAGACGTACCACCCGGTCAAAGGGAGGCCGCTTTGGCAGAAATTGGCCATCTGCTAGAGAAAAGAGCCATCCAGCCCGTTCCCCAGACCAGATCGGATCAGGGTTCTACTCCAGGTTCCTTTAGTGCCAAAAAGACGGGGAACTAAGACCAATCCTAGACCTCTCTCTCTTGAACCTGGCAGTCCCCAAAGAAAAATTCCGAATGGTCACTCTACAATCTATTCTCCCCCTTCTGGGAGAAGGCCACTGGATGTGCTCGATAGATCTCAAGGACGCGTACTACCACATCCTAATGGACAGACGCCCAGGAGGTTTCTCCGCTCGGCTGGGAGCCAGTCACTACCAGTTCGGGTCCTTCCCTTTGGTCTCACCACAGCCCCCAGGGTGTTTACCAAAGTACTAGCAGTGGTAGCGGCCCACCTGAGGCTTCAGGGGTGCAGGTCTTTCCCTACCTGGACGACTGGCTCCTTACCGCCCCAACAAGGCATCTACTTCTCTCGCGAGACTCCTTTCTCCATCTTGCTCCATTTCTGGGCATCACAATAAATACAAACAAGTCCAACCTGGCACCCACTCAGCTCTTAGATTTCATAGGGGCCAGACTAGACACAAGGAGTTTACGAGCCTTCCTCACTGCGGACAGAGTTCTAAATCTGCAGCTCCAGGTGCGGGCCATTCTCCATTCATGTTCTGTTCCAGCGGAGTTGGTCCTGAGGGCTCTAGGGTCCATGGCTTCATCGATAGCACTTCTTCCTCTTGCCAGGCTCCATATGCGCATTCTACAGTGGACGCTCTTAGTTCAGTGGTCTTACCTTGCTCTCCCCATGCATCATCCCATAGCGATCAGCAAGGCTTGCAAGCGGTCCCTCTTGTGGTGGCTCCACTCCCCGGATCTCCACGAGGGTCGCCCATTTTGTGCTTTACCCCCTCTCGCCACGGTGACCACGGACGCCCCCCGCCTCGGGTGGGGGGGGCACTTCGCGGGCCGGACAGTCCAAGGCACGTGGAACGACTCAGAGACCTTACTGCATATCAATGTTCTAGAGATGAGAGCAGTGCTCTTAGCGTTGCTAGCACTTCAGGACTTTCTTCCCTTGGGAACAATTGCGATTCAATCGGACAATATGTCTGTTGTCTGGTACATCAACAAGCAAGGGGGAACAAGGTCTTACCCTCTTTGTCGAGAGGCCATGAGAGTTTGGGAATGGGCAACCTCCACCAATCGCTTTCTCATAGCAACGCACATTCCGGGTCGGTCCAACATCCTAGCGGACAAGCTCAGTCGCACCATTCTGACACCTTACGAGTGGTCTCTCAATTGTCAAGTAGCGGAACGCATATTCGCACGGTGGGGAACCCTTCATGCGATCTTTTTGCTTCTCCCTCAAACACCAAGTGCGACAGTTTTTTCGCTCTAATACCTCCTCCCGGGGGTACCCCAAGAGACGCTCTGGTGCATGCTTGGCCACCCGGTCTTCTGTATGCCTATCCACCCTTGCCTCTGATGCTGCAAGTTCTTCAGAAAGCCTCTCGGGTGGGTTGCAGAATGATTCTCATTGCTCCATTCTGGCCTCGACAGATCTGGTTCCATTGCCTAAGGTCTCACTCGGTGAATCCTCCTTGGATTCTAGATCCCATTCCGGATCTGATATCCCATCCTTCCTGCATTCCTCCTCCGAACCTGGACAACCTGAAGCTGACCGCTTGGCTGCTCCAGTTCCACTCTTGATAAGGACTCCCGGTATTTCTTCTCCGGTAAAGGCTATTTTAGTGGCGGCTCATAAACCATCCACTAGAAAGGTTTACAAGCAAATGGAAACGTTCTCTGTGTGGAGCGGCAAGGCCTAGATCCCTTCACGGTTCCTCTCCCTGTAGTGCTTGATTTTCTAACCTCTCTCTTTAATGATGGTGCCAGCAGTTCCACAGTCAAAGTCAACTGGCGGCTATTTCTCACTATCACATTGGTCAAGAGTCTCTTCCTCTTATGTCAGCCAAATTGTGCAAAACTTTTCTTAAGGGTACTTTCCTTCTCAGGCCCCCTATAAAGCAAGCAGTTCCTCCCTGGGACCTTTCTTTGGTCCTACAGGCCTTGACCGCTCCCCCTTTCGAGCCCGCGGCTACAGTGGATCTCAAATTCTTGTCTTACAAGACAGCCTTTTTGGTAGCCATTACATCAGCCAAGAGAGTTTCTGAACTTCAAGCTTTATCAGCTAAACCTCCTTACTTGGTTTTTTATCCGGACCGTGTCTCCCTCAGGACCAACCCGTCCTTCCTTCCTAAAATCGCTTCTGAAGCAAACATCAATCAATCCATTAACCTCCCTGTTTTCTTCCCTAAGTATGAAAACAAAGGTGAATATAGGCTACACTCACTAGATGTTCACAGGCAACTAAGATTTTATCTCAACAGGACAGCTGGTCATAGGCAATCCGACCAGCTGTTTATTTCCTTTGCAAAATTCAATTTGGGCAAGCCAATTTCCAAAGTTTCTCTATCCCGCTGGATTTCACAGTGCATTTTATTGGCTTATCAAGCGTCAGGAAGGCCCGCACCGGAGGGTGTTCATGCCCATTCAACCCGGTCAGTATCTACCTCGGCAGCCTTCAAGGCTAGGATTCCTCTAGATGATATTTGTGCAGCAGCCACGTGGGCTTCATCTCATACATTTATTTCTCACTATAAGTTGGATCTTGCATCTAGGGGTAGAGCATCCTTTGGCTCCGGTGCTCGGAATATCCTTCCATGATGGCCGCCCAAGATTCAGGTAGCTGGGGACTCTGTCCCACAGGTTGCAGACAAATGAATATCCTACTTCAGATTTAGAAGTTATGTACTCACCATAATGTTCCATCTGAGTAGGTGTATTCATTTGTCTGCAACCATCCCGCCCTCCTATCCCCCTGGCCTTTCAGTTTCCTGCATATTACTTGTTACCCTTTTGAGGGTATTGTTGCTTTGGCAAACTCGATCTGAGGTCATGAGGGTAGAGCAGGGCATTATGGGTGAGGGGAGGAGCTGAGAGCTTGGATCCATAGCTGGAAAACTATGCCGGTTCGGATCCGATATCGGATCCATAACCCACAGGTTGCAGACAAATGAATACACCTACTCAGATGGAACGTTATGGTGAGTACATAACTTCTAATTTTCCCGAAGGCTATGACTATGCATTTTTTGGCATTTAACTTTAGGCCATGGCTCTGGCACCAGTTATCCGTTTCTGTGAGACCCTTCTGAAGGATATCTGTGTCAGATGTGTTTTCTACTATGGCGCCCAGTTTGCAGTCATCTGCAAACTTTGTCAGCCATAACCCTCCTGTGTTTGCTTGTACTTCGGAGAAGTAGATGCCAAACAAGAGTGGGCCTAGGACTGAGCCCTGTGGGACACCACTTGTGACAGGCTTTGAGTCTGACATGGCGCCAGCAACTCTGACCCTGTGGGTTCTGTCACTCAGCCAGTTTGCAACCCATCTTGTGATGTATGGGTTAATATTTAAGCTGATGAGTTTTTCAATGATACCCGAGTGGGGTATTGTATCAAGGCCTTCGCCAGATCGAGGTAGGCTGTATGGACTGCCTTTCCTCATCAATGGCTTTGGTGACTGTTTCGTAAAAGTCAACCAAGTTTAAAAGGCATGATCTGCCTTTGACAAAGCCAAACTGGGTTGGATCCAAAGTCTGCAAATTCCCTATGTCTTTATTTATGAGGTCCATTATGATCCTCTCCATGGCTTTGCAGATAAGGCTTGTCAAGCTAATGGGCCGGTAATTTCCAGGGTCGGTGGAGGCACCGCCTTTGTGAAGTGGGACCACAGTTGCAGTGCGCCACTCCCTGCGTACGTATCCAGAGGTAAGGCTCTGATTAAATAGCTGTCCTAGCTGTGGGTTTAATTCCTCATTGAGTTCGTGGAGCACACAGCCGGGGACACCATCAGGTCCCATGGATGCTGTGTTTTTTGCTTTGGAGAGAGCAGTTCTCACTTGGGCGTTGGAGATGTTTGGGGGGCTGCAATCATTTGGTATAGATATCTCTCCTTTTGGGGGGGAGGGAGGGGGAGTTTGCACTGAACCTGTCAGCCAGTATGTTGGCAATGTCTGTAGGATCAGTAATCTTCACATCATTTTGAACTAGTTCTGAGCATATCTGGGAGTTTCCTCCCAGGTTTCTAACATAGCTAAAGAAGGCCTTATGATTGTCTTTTGAGTCTTTAGCTATTTTTCTCTCAAAATTTGCTTTGGATGACTTTATGAGAGCTCTTAGTTTTTTACTTATAGTGATCAAGGGTGTCTTACCTTTTAAGGATTTTGCTCTGTCTTGTAGTAGCTTCCTCCTTTTGTTGTAGAGTTTGTTTATGGCTGGGGTCCACCAGACTGGACGCTTGCCTTTGGTACAGAGAGTCTTTGTTTTGCTTGGGATTGCCTTATCCATGCAGTCCTGCAGGTGCTGGTAGAAGGCATTTGTAAGTGATTCAGCGGCATGTGTACTGTTTTCCGCGGCTCGGGGCCTAAAAGGAGACCACACTAGTCTTTAGAAGTGTGAAGTCGGCTTTCGAGAAGTTCTTTACTGTGGTCTTTTTATTTCAGGTGGGGGTGGGATGAGGACCTCCAGCAAGATTAGTTTGTGATCTGATCTCACCAGTGAGGGGTATACTTCCGGTGTTGAACATTGTGCTCCCATGTTCATGATGATGAGGTCAAGTATGTTATCTCCTCTTGTGGGGATGGTAACTAGTTATTCCATGGCATTTGAGTTTATGAATTCCAGGAACTTTTGGGCTAGGGTGTTTGGGCTTGAGTAGTGTTCCCAGTCTATATTAGGGTAGTTGAAGTCACCTAGTATGATGGTGTTTGGTGATACATTTATCCCTTCTAGTGTTTTCAGGAAGGCCATGTGAGGTTCCTGAGTTTGTGAGGGTGGCCTGTAACATGCTACAATTTGCAGAGCAGTCTTGCCTATGGTTAATTGCACCTGGATGGTCTCCGATGCATCGTGCGTTGCAACCAGTCTTGAGGTGTGGGAGTCCTTGATGAATATGGATACACCCCCTCCTTTCTTGGTATTGTCCGGATTTTGGGGCCGGAACGCATGATATGAGGTAAAACCTGATAGTGCTGGGGTGCTCTCAGGAGCCTTGAACCAGGTTTCTGTCACAGCACAGACATCGATGTTCTCCATACTGAGAAGGGCTTTGAGTGCGTGCATTTTGAGATTCAGACTTCTGGCATTGAGCAGCATTACCCTTAGTTTTTTTGCTTTTTTCTGTTCTAGGGTGGTAGGTTTAGAATTTGAGCCTTGCCTAAAAAAGGCACTATGGGGGTGGCAAGAGCCTTTGCCAATATCCGGAATCCCAGGGGTGACAGGTGCAAGCCGTCCCTTGCGAAGCAGCGTGGCTTGTCCAGCATGTCATCCCAGGCAGACAGATACTGGATCCCCTTTGAATGACACCAGTGTTTAAGCCAATTGTTAAAGCTGATCATCTTATCTCTGTATTGTGGCATCATTCTTGGTGAAGGTAGGATACTGCTCAAGGTCAGGGTCATACCTGCCTGGGCTACATAATCAGAGAGCTCCTCGATGTCTCTTTTCATGTAGTCCAAGGAGGTACGTCTCAGGTCATTTACACCAGCGTGGACAATGACTGAGTCGTATTTGTACCTGCTGTTGAGAGACCTGAGTGCTTGCGTTATGTGGCGGATTCTAGCGCCTGACAGGCAGCTTACTGTGACCTTCTCCTTACTCAGTCTGGTGAGCGGGACGTCAGTGTGTCTGACTATGGAGTCACCAATGACTAGTGTGTCTGGCATTTTGTTTGGCCTTAAGGGCTGTGACTGTTTGACACTCTGACTGTGAGGTCTATGTGTTGCAGGTGATGTGTTCTGAGGTGGTGGTTGTTTGGGTGTCTGCTTTGGTGGCCTCTGCTGTTTTGGTAGATTTTGATCAGAGCCTCAGTATGTCTTTGTGTGTTTATGTGTATGATTTGAGGTTGTGATGGTACTGTGTGAGACTGGGTCTATAGTGTGTGTGGTAACCTTCTCCTCCTGACTGGTCTTGCCAGTCCTATGTTGAGAGAGCTCAGCCTCCAGTTTGGCTGTATAGTTGCATCTCTCGCATGTATTTGTGTTTTGTGGGAGGAGGAGAGGGTTGTCTGTGTACATGAGGCAATTGTAACCTTGCCTCAATATTCCCAGGTTCACCAGCTGAGCAGGAGAGGACACTAGCAACTGATCCCTTGACATGCTAGAAGGAATAGACAAAAAAACTTTAAAGAAGATTCCGGGGGACGTGGATGACCGAGAAATGGGGGTTTGCCTTTTTGGGGTACTATCTATGACAAGAGCACCGTATCAAGGTAATATGTACTGTAGGAGCAAGTGCTAGGCTTAACAGATAGAGAATAGTCTACTTGGAGTCAAGTAGAGATGATCTTTTTAGTTATAGTATACGCTGATTAGATCAGTAGTATAGTTCGAGGAAGGTAGCTTTAAGGGAAAAATTGAAGAGTGGAATTTAGGTAGCCCAAATAGTTTAAATCTGCTTAACCGGCGCTGCCCTAGTGTGCAACGGTAGCAGCTCCGCGCTAAATCGCGCAAACGCGTTAGCGTTTTATATCAGGGGGCTGAAAGAAGCTAGGAACTGGCCCAAAATGACCAATAAACTACAAGTTGCTGGCTGAAACCTCACAAAACTGGACCAACAGGCAGCTCAATGCTTCCCACTCCCACTGGTAAGCAAGGGAACTTCCTCTGTTCCAAATTAGGTAAAGATTCAGTAACAGGAACTGCAAACAAAGCCCAGGGATCAGCAAGCTCTGAAACTGGACTATTCTAGCTTAGTAAGGCGGAAAACAAGAGAGATTTTTTGTTTTTTTGTTCAGAAAACAAGCAGAAACAGATACAGTAAACACTTATAAATGCTATAAATGGCTATCACAGCCTAGACAAACAATTTGCAACAGTTACAGATTTTAAAAGTAACAAATTGAGAAACAAGCGCAAAACAGAATAAATGCAGAAAAACACTAACAATGTATCAGCAAGCAGCCGAAACACAGTTGCTAGATAAATAGAAGTGGAAACCCACAAAAAATATACTTAAATCAGGTAAAGTCGCTTTTTTAGCTCTCTGAAGCTTGGATTACTCTGCTGGCCACCACGAGGATCTGTGCTGAGTAGGTACAAGCCAAAAACGCGTTTAGCGTTTTTATATCAGGGGGCTGAAAGAAGCTAGGAACTGGCCCAAAAAGACCAATAAACTACAAGTTGCTGGCTGAAACCTCACAAAACTGGACCAACAGGCAGCTCAATGCTTCCCACTCCCACTGGTAAGCAAGGGAACTTCCTCTGTTCCAAATTAGGTAAAGATTCAGTAACAGGAACTGCAAACAAAGCCCAGGGATCAGCAAGCTCTGAAACTGGACTATTCTAGCTTAGTAAGTGTGGAAAACAAGAGATATTTTTTTTTTTTTTTTCAGAAAACAAGCAGAAACAGATACAGTAAACACTTATAAATGCTATAAATCGGCTATCACAGCCTACACAAACAATTTGCAACAGTTACAGATTTTAAAAGTAACAAATTGAGAAACAAGTGCAAAAACAGAATAAATGCAGAAAAACAGTAACAATGTATCAGCAAGCAGGCGAAATACAGTTGCTAGATAAATAGAAGTGGAAAGCCACAAAAATTATACTTAAATCAGGTAAAGTCGCTTTAGCTCTCTGAAGCTTGGATTACTCTGCTGGCCACCGCGAGGATCTGTGCTGAGTAGGTACAAGCCAAAACCGCGTTTAGCGTTTTTATATCAGGGGCTGAAAGAAGCTAGAACTGGCCCAAACGACCAATAAACTACAAGTTGCTGGCTGAAACCTCACAAAACTGGACCAACAGGCAGCTCAATGCTTCCCACTCCCACTGGTAAGCAAGGGAACTTCCTCTGTTCCAAATTAGGTAAAGATTCAGTAACAGGAACTGCAAACAAAGCCCAGGGATCAGCAAGCTCTGAAACTGGACTATTCTAGCTTAGTAAGGCTGGAAAACAAGAGATATTTTTTTTTTTTTTTTTTTTTTTCAGAAAACAAGCAGAAACAGATACAGTAAACACTTATAAATGCTATAAATCGGCTATCACAGCCTACACAAACAATTTGCAACAGTTACAGATTTTAAAAGTAACAAATTGAGAAACAAGTGCAAAAACAGAATAAATGCAGAAAAACAGTAACAATGTATCAGCAAGCAGGCGAAATACAGTTGCTAGATAAATAGAAGTGGAAAGCCACAAAAATTATACTTAAATCAGGTAAAGTCGCTTTTTTAGCTCTCTGAGGCTTGGATTACTCTGCTGGCCACCACGAGGATCTGTGCTGAGTAGGTACAAGCAAAAAAAACGCGCGTTTAGCGTTTTTTATATCAGGGGCTGAAAGAAGCTAGGAACTGGCCCAAAAGGACCAATAAACTACAAGTTGCTGGCTGAAACCTCACAAAACTGGACCAACAGGCAGCTCAATGCTTCCCACTCCCACTGGTAAGCAAGGGAACTTCCTCTGTTCCAAATTAGGTAAAGATTCAGTAACAGGAACTGCAAACAAAGCCCAGGGATCAGCAAGCTCTGAAACTGGACTATTCTAGCTTAGTAAGGCGGCAAAACAAGAGATATTTTTTGTTTTTTTTTTTTTCAGAAAACAAGCAGAAACAGATACAGTAAACACTTATAAATGCTATAAATCGGCTATCACAGCCTACACAAACAATTTGCAACAGTTACAGATTTTAAAAGTAACAAATTGAGAAACAAGTGCAAAAACAGAATAAATGCAGAAAAACAGTAACAGTGTATCAGCAAGCAGGCGAAATACAGTTGCTAGATAAATAGAAGTGGAAAGCCACAAAAATTATACTTAAATCAGGTAAAGTCGCTTTTTTAGCTCTCTGAAGCTTGGATTACTCTGCTGGCCACCACGAGGATCTGTGCTGAGTAGGTACTGTCCCGTTGTCCTCCCACGCCTTGTGTGGAGAGCATGTGTGTGACATATATGGCACCTATAAGTACTAAAGGCTGTGGCATACTGACTGGACATTAGGCTATCCTTAGCAGGAGATCCTTTAGGTTAAGAATACTGCAGCAGTGAAGAGAGGGACATCTACTGTTCAGGTCAAGATTTTGCACAACTGTATTTTTCTGGGGTTGGTTGATGGTCTGCCCATGTGAAGAAGGATAACCTTTGCAGTCCTCCATTCATGTAGTATATAGCCTGTTTGAAGGCTGTAGTTTAAAAGTGACTCAAGCGGTTCTGCTAGTTAATGTTTCAACCTTTTTAGGAGGTAACACAGGATATTGTCTGGGCCCATTGGGGCTGTTTTTTTTTTTTTTTGCCTTAGCAAGGAGCAAGTTATGATGGCTCTAATAGTTGGGGGTGGCGGTTATGCTAGTAGGGATTTCACATGCGGGAAGGGAGGCAGGGGGAGAGTGAAGTTAGAGTTGTTTGTTAGTCAGCAGATTCGCTGTGTCACTCTGCTCAGTGAAAGTGGTATGATTTACCATCAGTTCGGCACACTGCTGTATGCTACTTTTAAGATTTTGGACATAGCTGCAGACGGCCTTGTGGATATCTTTATCTTGAGTGGCTGTATTGACTTCATAACTGGCCTTGTTGCTTTTAATTAACCCTCTTAGTTTCCTGTTTAGCTTAATAAGCTCTTGCCATTATGAAATTTGTTTGATTTTGGCCATGACTTTTTTCCTTTTGTTTTATATACCCCTGTTAAGTTTAGGATTCCACCAGTGTGATTTGTTTTTGGGCTTTGGTTAGTGCTTGCTTCTAGTAGGTACAACAGCCTTTATGCAGTCATTTACATGGTTGTACCGGGTTTCTGTGAACAAGGCTGCATAGTTTGCTGGGAACTGTGGGTTTAGAGTGGTATTGAATTTCAACAAATCCGCTTAATAGGATGTAGTTTGATTTTTAGAATAGTTCCTAACTGTTACAGGTTTTCCTGGGTTTTCCATGTTTTATTTTATTTTTTTTTTAAAGGAGAAAGCTTTGTGATCCATCTTCACCAGTGAGGATATGGCCTGGGGGAGGAGGAGCATGCACTGCTCTCTTATGTTGAGTACTGGACGGGGTAGCATGCACCGCTCTCCCATATTGAGGAGTACTAGGTCCATTATGTTTGAACTCTAGTTGTCGCGTGCATTCTTTGGTCCAGGTTATTTGTGTTAATGAAGTACAGGAAATGTTGTGCCTGCATGTTGGAGGCAGTGTATGTTTCCCACTCTGTTGAGAGGTAGTTGAAGTCTCCCATAAAAAGGGTATTCGGTTGGATGTTGAGTCCCACCAGCAGGTTGGGGCATGTGTGGTGACCCATAGCTTGGTAGGGTATGATAAGGGACTTTTTTGATTTGCATTGGGATGAACTCCAGTGCATCATCCTGTTTAACAGGTCTATATTACATTGTCAACCACTTAGTTTGTTGAACGCCTAAACATCGACAACTTAAAATTACGAATGCCCATTGACCAAAGTGAAAAAAAAATTTTAAACATAAATCAGCTGGGGGGGCTTTGCCCTCCACACCCTCCCCTAAATAAAAATACCAACTCTGAGATCGCTCTACATTGTAAACAGGGCAAAATCCACATAAAGACCAATGACTTGTTTCCCTGTGTGGAAACGGACGTTCACGATTTTAAGTTGTCAATATTTAGGTGTCGATGTTTAGGCGTTTGACAACCTAAGCAGATGAGTATTTAATATAGACCCCCTGTTTAACATATTAGAAGTATATTTACTGCCGATGTGGATCAAGACACCTCCATCTTTAGTCCCTGTCTGTGTGGCTGATCGTCTAAATGTGTGGAAGGCTCTGAAGTCTTGTACTGTTGGGGTACTTCCTGCAGCTTTAAACCATGTCTCAGTAGTGACACCGATTTCTGTGCTCTCCAAAGTGAGGAGACCTTATAGGGTATGGAATTTTTTTGTTAGGGCCTGTAGTATTGAGCAGTAACACCTTGAGATTCCTTTGCTAAGTGGATAGTTTTGTCAGTTTGGCTTTGCCTGAAAAAGGCTCTAAGGGGGTGGATCAAGTTTTAGCCAATATCTGGAGGCCTACGGGGACGGGGACAGGTGCAGACAGTCCTTGGCCAAGCAAAGTGGTCTGTTAACCATGTTCTCCCATGCTGACAAATATTGAATCCCCCTGGATTGGCTCCAGAAACTAAGCCAATTATTAAAGTCAGTCATTTTTTGTTTATACTGTGATATCCTTTGTGAAGGCAGAATGCTGTTCAGTTCAATTCACACACATACCTGTCTGAGACACATGTTCAGAAAGATCCATCATTTTTCCCTTTATGTAGTCCAGTGAGGTAGATCTCAGGTCCTTTACACCCACATGGACTATGATAGAATCATGCTGGTACCTGTGATGCATTGACTTGAGTGCATGCATAACCTGGCAGATGCTTGCTCCAGATAAGCAGCATTTTCTTCTCTTTGTCCAGTGTAGTGAGTGGGCATCTGTAGGTCATACAAAGTAGTCCTCCATGGCATGAGTCTTGCGTAAAATGTTTTATTTACCTAATGTTCTTCATTCTTTTGGTGGGGGGGGTCCAATGGGAGTAGATGTAGAGATGTATGCAGCGTTTGGTGTTTCTTTTGGTATGTGCTTTAGAGATTTCTAAGGCTACGTGTTGCCATTTGTAGGCTTAGGACATCTTTGTGTGGGGAGATTGCTTTTTAGTCCCTCAGTATAAGATGGTTTGTGTGTGTGTGGTGGATGCAGTTTGTAAGTTTTTGACATCCTTGCTTGTAAGGGAGATTTTTGCCTGCAAGGAACTTGTTTATGTACATCGCTCACATACTTTTAGTTTCTTTAACTTATTCCTAACACAGTGGAACTCTCTTCAGTTTGTAGGTTCATATGTAAATACTAGCCTAGCTGCTCTTATAAATCATTTTAAGTCTAGCAGACTTCCCAAAGGTGAAAAACCCTGTACCATGTGTCTGTGAGGTAAACACCTTGACTATTATGCCAGCTCTCAGTACCTGTGCTCTTAACTCCAAGTAGGTGTAACCTGAGCCTTCTAAAAAAAGTTATTGGCTCACAGTTTAAACAAGTGATCTGATGTCCTTTTCATTCTTCCTCACAAATGGGTATTGGTTCCGATCCTCTGATCCAACTGGGCCACATATACAAGACTTTGGATCCAATTCTCAAGCTTCTCTCTCTACCCACAATGCCCTTTTCTAACTCCCAACTCCTTAGATCTCGTTTGCTGCCATTGTGGTAAGATGGAGGTTCTTTCTTGTGCTAGTAAGCAGTGATGTTCTTCATTCCACATTGCTGCAGTCCTAACCATTGGGTAGTCCGCTGTCCAGTCGGCCCGAATACCAAAGTATATGGCTGACGTCGGTCAAGGCGCATTAGACTGACGTCAGGACGTCAGGGTACTAATGCGCATGACCGACGTCATATCCTCAGTCTTTTTTGCCGCATGGTCCGATGCAGAAGCAGTTTTGCGAGTGCAGGTTGGCGTTCTGAAATTTTCTGAAGTCGGAGTTTCAGACCGAATCAAAGTTGGCTAAGTACCCCGTTGGGGAACGTTTTGTTTTTTTCTTGCCTCAGTATTTAACCGGATGTCAGAAAAAGTGAATAACTGTATTTCTTGTGGGAAACGGATACCTCATAGGGATTACCATACTTTGTGTATACCTTGCTTAGGGCCTGAGCACGACGTTGTTGGATGCCGCTCTTGTGCTAGATTTAACAAACGCACTATTAAGAGAAGGTTAGACTGTGCCAGGTTAGTGTTTGGGAAGCGTTGTAATTATAAAATGCCGTCGGATGCTCCGACGCCCGCTTCATCCAAGAAGCGCAAGGATAAAACAGCAAAGCCTAGGGTTGATGAACCGGCAGTAACGGACGTCGGTTCTTTAGAAGGCTCAGTGGAGCCAGAGGTTTTGCCAGGAGTTTCTTTGGAGTCTCAGGCAGAGACTTTACTGTTACAGGATGTGCCCTCTCAGGAGGTAGGCCAGGCTGAGGGGGCTTCTCAAGTAACTGTTCTTCCCTCTCTTCCCAAGGTAGTTAGAGCCTCTCCTTCTGTTTCCAAAACCTCTTTGAGAGGTAGGCCAAGTTTAGCTTCAGTGGGGGCTTCTCCTAGCACTTCAGGTTCTGTGCCTAAGAAACATATGCTTAAAATGGCAGAAGATTTGATTACTATGATTAGAGGTTCTATGGCCCCTCCTGATAAGAGGCCTAGGGTGGAACCTGAGTTTGAGAGTTTTGAACAGTGTTCAGAGGCTTCTGAGTCTTCTGCGGAAGACTTGCAGGAGTATCCTCCTTATTCTGATTCTGATGTGGATGATTCCACTCCTACAGCTTCTCCTCCTGAGGATTTCTCATTTTCAGAGACTCTGCATTCCATGCGGGAGCACTTTAAATGGGAAGGCCAAGATTACTCTGATTCCAGGAAAAGGCTTAGGGAATTCTTGTTTTACCCCAGCATAGGCCCTTAGCTATACCTCCTGTGTTGAATGTGGTGGAAGATGTTTTGCAGAGGCTTCCTGAACCCTGACTCTTTGCCTCCTGCTCCTGTTAAACCTGATAGGTACTATAGGGTGCCTGAAGCTCATAAGTATCTTTTTAAGAGTCCTAGGGCAGACCCGGAAACTGTTTCTCAGGGACCTAAAGGTGTTAAGGCCTCTGTTGTTAAAAATCCTGTGCCCACTGATAAAGAGGCAAGGGCTTTGGATAGATGGGGTAAGAAAGTGTATACTTCTTCCACTTTACCCATGAGGGCGTTGAATTGTCAGTTTCACATGTTAAAATATCAAAATTATCTCCTTTCACAATTGAAATCTAAGGTGGATGCTTTGGCGGAAGGTATTGAGTGTAAAGAGTTGCTGGATTTAGTTCATGTGTCTGAACAAGTGGGTAAGCATTCTTTGCAATGTGGTTTTGATGCTGTACAGGCCTCCTCGAGGGTGGCTGCCACTAGTTCTGTTCTTCGCAGGCATGCCTGGTTGAGGGATCAGAATTTAGCTGAGCATGTTAAGACAAGGATTTTGGATGCTCCTTTACAGTCTGATGTGTTGTTTGGTTCGCCTGTGGAAGCAGTTTTAAAGAAAATGGAGGACAAAGCTAAGTCTATGCAAACTGTTAAAGATTTTTGCAGGTGCAGCCACCGAAGTTTAGTAGAAATTGGCCTACTAAGGGATGGACATATCCTGCTTATGATTCCCAGTCTAGGGGTAGGTCTAGACGTGGTAGGGGCAGAGCTCAAGGTTCTTTTAGGCCTAGAACAGGGAGTTCACCTGCTCAGACTTCTGGTGAGGGCAGGGGTCAGTCCTTTCGTAAACAGACCCAATGACCTGCCTTTTCAGCTGCCAGTAGATTCTCGTCTGGCAGCTCCTTTGGGAGGAAGACTGTCTCTTTTCAAAGAAAATTGGGATTTAATTACTCAAGACAGATGGGTGTTGGATATCATTCACCACGGTTACAGGTTTTATTTCCACACATTGCCCCCTTTCAAAGGCATGCCAGACGTTCCTCCTCCACAAAGGAAAGAGGCTCACAAGCAAATTTCTCTGTTACTCCAAATAGGGGCCATTCAGCCAGTCCCTGTGTCAGAAAGGGGCCTAGGATTTTATTCTCGCCTGTTCCTAGTACCAAAGAAGGGGAACACGTGGAGACCAATTTTGGATTTATCTCTCCTCAACACTTATCTGGACATTCCCAAGTTCAAAATGTTGACGTTACAACAGCTTTTACCTCTGCTGGGCAAAGATTACTGGATGGTAACTTTAGATCTCAAGGAAGCTTACCTTCATGTGCCAATCAGACTAAGTTGCAGGAAGTATCTGCGTTTTCGAGCTGGAAATTCTCATTATCAGTTCTCTGCATTGCCCTTTGGCTTATCTACTGCGCCCAGAGTATTCACAAAGGTTCTGGCTCCAGTGATAGCTTACTTCAGGCTAAAAGGAATCCAAATCTATCCTTACTTGGACGACTGCCTGATTCTGGCTCAAGAAAAAGAAGATCTTCTACAGCATCTGGAATATGTCATAGCAGTGCTAAGATGCCTAGGGTATTCTGTGAACGAAATAAAGTCCAGTCTAGTACCCTCTCAAGACATGTGCTTTCTGGGTGTGAGACTGAATACAGCAGCCCAGATGGCCTTTTTAACCCCGGACAAACAAAAGAATCTTTCCAGTTACTTCCATCATCTATCTCTTCAGTCCGGGCTGACTGCAAGGACAGTCCTTCAAGCCTTAGGGTTCATGGCATCTTGTATTCTGGTACTTCCCAATGCCAAACTGCATATGAGGAAGCTACAATGGTATCTCAAAAATCTGTGGACACAGCACTGCCAGGATTTGGACACTGTCATTCAAATAATACCTTGCATTCAAAAGGAATTTTTGTGGTGGGCTCAGGAATGTCACCTAAACAAGGGACTCTCTGTGACCCGGCCAGAGGCAAGTCAGATTCTAACGACAGATGCCTCAGATGTTGCTTGGGGAGCTCATCTAAATGGGAAGTGGATACAAGACAAGTGGCCTGCCAGACTACAGCATCTACATATCAACATGAAAGAGATGTTAGCAGTTCAGTTTGCATTAATTGCTTTCAAGGAGTTACTTCTTCCAGGGCAGGTGTTGATTCTAACAGACAACACAACTGTCATGTGGTACATCAACAAACAAGGGGGAACACATTCTTACCTATTGTGCAGACAAGCAATGATTTTATGGGAGACTGCGCTCAGTCTGCAACTAAATCTTCAGGCAAGGTTTCTGCCGGGAGCACAGAACTCCTTAGCAGATGTATTAAGCAGACAAATCATGGATCCCCACGAGTGGAAACTGGATCTTCATGTATTTCAAACATTGACAGTGTCATGGGGAACTCCAGACATAGATCTGTTCGCTTCTCCACTAAACCACCAGCTGCCAAAGTTTTGCACGAAAGGATTTCATCACACAGCTTGGAAAGTGGATGCTCTTTCTTTCAGTTGGAAAAATCTTCATGTGTATGCCTTTCCACCTCTGCCTCTTCTTCCAAAGGTGCTTCTAAAGGTCAGACAAGACAAGCCAAGGATGATTTTAATAGCTCCAGATTGGCCTCGGCAGCACTGGTACCCATTACTGAGGAGTCTGGTAAGGAAGCCTCCATGGCCTTTACCCTTGATTCCACACCTGTTGTCTCAGAGGGACGGTCATTTGCTCAATGTCAAGCTTCACTCTCTACATCTAACAGCCTGGCATATTCTGTTTTGAAAGACAGCAGGTCTCAGCTTCCTCAACAAGTTTTAAATGTGATTATGGAAGCCAGAAGACCTAGTACAAGGAAAGTGTACGCAGAAAAATGGAAGAGATTTTTGTTTTGGAGTGCAGCAAACAATTTGGAGATTACAGAGCCAAATTTAGGTGTGGCTCTTCAATATCTTACTGAGTTACTGGACAAAGGTTTGTCTTTCTCTTCCATTAAGATTCATGCTGCAGCAATTTCAGCTCACTATGATTGTGACCCACCATTGTTTTCGCATCCTTTGTTCAAGCAATTTCTTAGAGGGGCAAAGAATATAAGACCCCCACGTAGAGCTCCTACTCCTGCTTGGGATCTCAATTTTGTGTTGGAGAAACTTACTCTACAACCTTTTGAGCCTGCGGCTACTGCTGAATTGAAATACTTGTCATGGAAGACTGCTTTTTTGTTGGCTATTACTTCTGCAAGAAGGGTTTCTGAGTTGCAGGCCCTTATGGCAGTAGAGCCCTTTTTGATTTTCCATAAGGATAGGGTATCATTACGTACAAATCCTTCCTTTATGCCTAAGGTGGTTTCTAGTGTGGCTTTAACTCATTCCCTCCAGTACAGCTCTTTTGATTGTGCACCTTTAACTCCTAGTGGGCGTGGCTTGAGTCTTTAAAAAATAAAGTTATCACCTTACAATTCTAACAAATATTCATTGACATAGGTCAAATATCAATACAATTGTGTTTGCCATCATGTATGCTTTAAGATAAAATATTCTGATACCTCGTATAGGGCATGGTTTTGGAATTATTAATGCAAATATGAACAAGCAATATTTGACGCCTAGAGGAGCAGTAGGCGGTAACTGCAGATGCACCTGGAGGCGTCACTCGGCTGTAATGAGTTAAACCAAACTATTCATTTGCCTACTTTCTATGCAGATCCCCAAAATAAGGGGGAAAAGATTTTGCACACTTTAGATGTACATAGGCAGTTGCGTTATTATTTAAGCAGGACTAAGGATTTCAGGCAGTCTCAGCAGTTGTTTGTTTCTTTTGCTTTGAGTTCTCAGGGCAAGCCTGTGTCTAAGCAAACTATTTCTAAGTGGATTGGGTTTTGCATTTCATTTTGTTATTCCCATCATGGCAAGGAGATTCCAGCTGGGATTAGGCCTCATTCCACTAGGGCTACTGCCACTTCAACAGCATTTCTAAGGGGGGTGGCAACTAAGGATATTTTGGAGGCAGCTACTTGGAGTTCAGTGCATACTTTCTCTAAGCATTACCACCTTCCTCTCTACTCTAAATCTAGGGCTGGTTTTGCCACAGCTATTTTGCAAGGCATGTTGACAGCTCCTGCTTCCTTATGATTTGCCAGCCTCCCTTACCTCTGCTTTGGGATTCTACCCAATGGTTAGGACTGCAGCAATGTGGAATGAAGAACATAGTACAGTTTTGTACCTACCATAAATGTAGATGTTCGAGGATCCACATTGCTGCAGTCCAATTTACCCTCCCTCCTTCCCCTCTTTGTTTAGGGGTGGTGGTGTGAGTTACTATATATCTTATTGTATATATATTGTATATATGTTTGGTGCAGGGCTTTTTGGTGTTTTGGTTTGAGCCTTGTCTTTTTTAGGGTCTTCTGACATCTGGGGCAAGAAAAGACTGAGGATATGACGTCGGTCATGCGCATTAGTACCCTGACGTCCTGACGTCAGTCTAATGCGCCTTGACCGACGTCAGCCATATACTTTGGTATTCGGGCCGACTGGACAGCGGACTACCCAATGGTTAGGACTGCAGCAATGTGGATCCTCGAACATCTACATTTATGGTAGGTACAAAACTGTACTTTTTTTGTATACTTTTCTTTCTAAAGTTTTTGCCAAAATAACTTGTTTTATTGCTATAGATAGCAGTTGCTTCTTCCTCTCTCTCTAGCTGTCGGTGGCAATAGGGCATTTCCCTCACTTTCTTGTCCTTCTTTCCCGACCGTTTTTCTTAACATTGCTACTTTGGTTGGTACTTTTCCCTTTTAAGTATTTCTTCTTCTCTCTGCTAGGGTTTTCTTCATAAAATGTCAAGTTTCCGTTATATTAAAAAAAAAATTGTGTGCAGGTCTCTGATTTGAGAGGTTAGGCCTGGTCCAAGGGGTTGGGTTCAGCCCCAACTTTGTCAGATCCATCCCTCCCACTTGGAGCCTCAGCCTTGGACAGCTCAGATCCAATTCTCCCCTTGAGGCTTGGATCCAGAGATGGCCCAACCTTCCTTCTTTGGTGGCTTTGGCTCCAAGGAAGGGGGAGAGGTTTCCACTGGTCTGTCAGCTTTTCAGGTGGTTGAAAGAGCTTTCTGTCTGCACAGAGAACCGTCCTTTCTTATCTTGGAATCCTACCCATTGCCCCTCATTGGGTCCGAGCTCTGAGCCCATCAGACCTGTTTCAAAGGGATAGCCAGTTCTGCGAAGCCTCCAGAAAGGTTCCCCAGAGGACTCACCCCCCCCCCCACTGATACCTTTCCCAGACACCCCATGGAAGAGGTCCCTCGGAAGAGGATATGCAAGAGGAGACAAATAGGCTCACCCATGGAGTCTCTCACAGAAGACACTAATTTTGATGAGGGAAAAGGGTTCCCCCAGATTGCAACCCAATGACATCACATTTAGAGATATCATTGAAATCTTCAAACAGAAGTGTGGCTGGTCTTCCCAGTCTCCTCCTCCTGAGGAATCAGTGTGTTTGGTGGCTTTTGGTGCTGGACCATCTACATCTTGGGTGATCCCTGCCAGATGAACTTATTGACCTGGTTTCCTACTGGGCTTGGAAGGAACCAGACACTGTCAAGCCCATCCCTAAATGCCCAGACAGGTTTTTAGTTCCCCCCTACTGATAGACCCCACTGGAGCAAGGGAATCCCGGTTGATACTATAGTTGTGGCGGCAGCCACCAAGAAGGAGCTTGCTGAGTAAAGCTCCTCTGTCCATCCACCAAACAGGGAGTCCAGAGCAATGGACAGATTTGGTAAGCGGGTATATGCATTACATTCGCACTAAGGTTGTTAAACTACCTGGCAAACTTTACTCATTTGCAGAAAGATTTGATGATGGAACTTTCAAATACTATGTCAGAGTCCATGTCTGTTGGATCTCAAGAAGATTTCTCTGGAGCTGGCTACTCTTCTGTCCATTTCTAATGAATCAATATAGCAATAACCCATGCCTGGGTGTGGGTAATGCTGGATTTACCCACTGTTGGCATGGTTTGGTCACGAGGGCGAAGCCCGAGTGGCCAAACAAAGCCAACTGTGGGTAAATCCAGCATTACCCACCAGGCGTGATTATATTATACAATGACATTATTTAAGGGGGGAAAAAATTACTTTTCTTAAATAATGGCATTGTATAATGCCTCCTTGCTGCCCTTCCGCAGCTGTCTGGTATTCTGTGGCAGTTCTGATGTACTGCGCATGCGTATGCCTACGCAGTACATCAGAACTGTGGGCAAAGGCAACGGAGAAAGCAAGATCTCCGTTGCTTGTTACAAACTGTTTTCGCTGTGTTAAATGGGTTTAACATAGCGAGACAGCTTTAAAAAAAGCAACGGAGAATCTCCATTGCTTTTTTTAAAGCCGTCTCGGTATGTTAAACTCATTTAACATAGCGAAACAGTGAGAAAAAAGACTTATAGTAATGGAAAAAGTCCGGGCGACCGGACCTTTTTCCATTACTATAACTCTGATTTACACCGTGCATGCTGACTAATCAGCGTGCACGTTTTTGAATATTAATGAGGGGGGAGTTGTATAATGAGGCTTGTCTTCCACGCAGTGGAAGGTACCTTACAAGCTGCCAATTCAGGCATAACTATTAGGAGACGTGCTTGGATGAGGCTATGCGATTTTGTGGAACCCTTCAAGGCATCCTTTTTCAGTGCTCCCTTTGATGGCTCTTCATTATATGGGCCATCAGTTAGACACGCTGACCTGCAGAAAACAGGAAGGGAAGACACTGCTTTAGGAATCAAGTTTTTTCCTCCCTCAACATACTTTCTGTAGAAACCAGCAAGGTGTTAAGAAGATATGGCTCCGGAATTCTCGGGGACCTTTTCAGAACTCACACGGGGATACTTCCTCCAGAGGTAGAGGATGACGTTTCAATGGACGATGTCGCCCTAGAGGCAGAGGGCACTGGCAGAATCAGGGCTTCAGAGATTCCTTCTCTGATGGGCCCTATCAGCACTCCTGAAGTGTTGCCTAGCTATATCTGCCTCTGGATGCAGTCGGGGGTCAATTCTGTTTGCATTTAGACGCCTGGTCAGATAAGAATCCTATCAAGAGGTTACTACATACCATTCTCCCTTCCTCCTCCTCTTCAAAGAAAGAAACTTCGCAGTGTTCAATCTGGTCAGAGGGAAGATGCAGCTCCAGAACAACAAAAGCTGCTACAGAAAAAGTCATCCAGGAGGTCCCACCTGAACAGGATTCTGAACTTACTCCAGCTTCTTTTTATTGCCAAAGAAAGCAGGGAGCCAAGACCCATTTCGGATCTAAGCAGTTTGAATCAATATGTAATGAAGATGAAGTTCCAAATGGTTACGGTTCAGTCCATCCTGCCTCTTCTACACAAGTACGATTGGATGTGCTCGATAGAGCTCCAGTATGTGTACTATCACATCAAAATAGACACGATACAGGAGATTTCTACAGTTTCGTCTGGAGCCAATCATTACTGATTCAAAGTACTGCCCTTTGGTCTCACCACAGCCCCCAGGGTGTTTTCCAAATGCATGGCAGTGATTGCAGCTCACTTGAGACTCGAAGGATTCTAGGTGTTTCAATATCTTGATGATTGGTTTTTCACCACCCTTTCCAAACATCAACTTCTGCAAGCCAGGGATTACTTACTCTAGATTTCCAGCACCTTGGCCATCTCAATAAACCATGCCAAATCGAACCTGGCTCCCGTCAGACCCTGGAATTTTTAGGGACTGGATTGAATGCTACAACTCAGGTGGTGTCTTTACCTCTTCATCACATCACATCCTTGAGAAATCAGGTACAGGCCATACAGTCTCACCCATCTCCACCAGCAAGACTAGTACTACAAGCTCTTGGGTTGATGTCAGCTGCCATTCTTCTAGTTCCTCTAGCAAGATTTTTTATACAAATCCTTCAATGGACCTTGACTGTACAGTGGTCCATACTTTACCAGCACCTATCGTTTCCCATAAGACTCACCCCAATCTGCAAATGTCATGTTCGCTGGTGGATCCAGTCTGACAACTTGTTTCTGGGCAGACTCCCTGTTCACCCTTTCTTCCCCAGTCATCATTGTAACCACCGACTCTTCCCAACTGGGGTGGGGGTTGGGCATTAATTGGGAAAGATGGTCCAAGGCATGTTGTCCTCTCTGGAGACCAAGTTGAATATCAGTGTCCTAGAGAAGAGAGCAGTCCTTCTGTCATTGCAAGCATTTCAGGATGTTCTCCCTCTGGAAACTGTTGCAATTTACACAGACACATGTCTGTAGTCTGGTACATCAACAAACAAGGAGGAACCCACTCATATCCACTGTGCAGAGAGGCCATGAGGGCTTGGGATTGGGCAATCACTTCAGACCGCTTTCTCATTGTAACGCACATACCAGGGAAAACCAACACGTTACTAAACAGATTCAGCAGGTCCATTCTGATTCCCCACTAGTGGTCTCTCAAGCAATCTGTAGTGAATGTGATCTTCAGCTGCTGGGGCCATCCTTGCTGCAACCTATTTACCTCGCCCCTCAACAACAAATGCAGCAAGTACTTTGCACTGATTCCCCCCTCTGGGGGAGTTAACTAGAGATGCTCTGATTCATAATTGGCCCTCGTGACTCCTCTATGCTTGCCCTCGTATTCCTCTGTTTCCCAAGTTCGTACAGAAAGCAAGCAGGCCGAAGAGCTCAGTTATCGTCATTGCCGCCTTCTGGCCTTGACAAGTATGGTTCCCCTTCCTGTGGTCTCACTTGAAATATCCCCTATGGACATACCACTCAACCTGGAAACATTAAAAATCTGTACAAGGCCCATGAAAAATGGGTACAAATCTGTGCGCTGATTAACATAAAATTTGCATATATAATTATGCAACCCCACCCAGTCCGATGGGATTGTGGGATACCAACATCCAAACACAAACTGAAGAACAGACAACCAAAATATGGCACAAGAGATCCCCTGCAACCATTCCAATGTCCCATTACCTGGCTATTTCGCCCCATTTACCATAAACACTAACGCGTGCATACTGCTTTACTTTTACAATGATTATTTGGGTTTTATTTATGCATTTTATAGCACAATGCACAAACACTAATATACATCTGCTAAACAAAGCAAGCAGTACTGTCTCACAATGAAAATAGACTTAAACTTCTTTGGCCTTGAAACTTGCATTCATTGAAACAGCATTGAAACCCACACCACATCCAAATAAAATGCATCTTGGCCAGTGGTGGATAAAGGTTACCTCTGGGCTGTTTTCAAATCATAGCCCCCTTGCACACACAACAAAAAACATACATGTGTTCTTTGATGCACCTTCCTGACTTTATTAAATTATATTCCTTGTATAAAGTAGGCAATGAAATAAATGGCATGAACCAATAATGACAAAACTGCCGAATTCAGAACATTTCCATCATAAAAGTCTATTTACACACACACACACACACACACACACAAACAGTATCTATCTATCTATATATATATATATATATATATATATATATATAATGTGTGTGTGTGTGTAAAAAATAGAATGACAGTAGTGTAAGCCATAGGCATCTTGCACAGCTTCTCGCACTTATTTTCAATTTCAATTTTTTTGGGGGGTGGGGGGGGACAAAAAACCTAAAACCAGGGACACATTTTAAACATTGCTTGTATAATTTTGGAAAGTTGCCAGAATAAAATGTTGTTACCACCATGCATTTCACTGCCAGGTCTTGAGCCCATGACCCTGTGCAATACAGTCAGAGCAACATACCACTATGCCAAATCAGCAGTTTCGTGAAAGATAGGAAGACTGAAACTTAAATGGTTATCATTTAGTAAATTCAGTTCCCACATCTCACCATAGCTTTCAACCTCTTAGTGCAAAAAACGTGGATAAAGCAATAATGGGGAATACAGAATTCAGTTCTCACTTCTAACCATAGCTCTCAATGTCTTAGCACAAAAAACCGGGGGAATACAGCCCCAGAATAGGGACAAATCTCAAATACTGATCTTATAAACTTAGAAAATTGGTAGAATAAAAGGTTTTGTGTTACCATTTATTTTCTGAAGAATATGAAGTCTGAAATTCAAATGTCTGTCATTAGTGAATTGAATCCTTCACTGATTTGCCACAAAAGTCCTGAAAAACCACAGAATCTGAAGTAGTTAACTTCATTTGCTCATCAACCTGTGGGTATTGGATCCGAATCGGATCCGAGCTGGCAGCTTTATTCAGCTAAGTTCTGAACTCCAAGCTCCTCCCCTTACCCATAACCCCCTGCCATCCCTCTCTGTCCTCAGATCTCGTTTGCCTTGGCTTAATCATGCATCTAGAACGAATTTCCAAGCGTAGGGTTTTGTGAGTTTTACAAAAATTACCTTTTTTTGACCAAGTTTTTTAGTTTAATCTATAGACGAGTGAGTGTTGTTTCCCCTTTTCTGTTAAATTGCTAATGTTGTTGGTAAATTTTCCTTTTGTTAGTTTAGTCTTCCCCCTTCCCCGTGGGTGTGAAGGTGTGTGTGGGTTGGGCCTATCTTATTACCATGGCTGAGGCCCCTAAAGCTTTCTTAAGCTATCCCGAGTGGATGACCACACTCTGTGTGTTATCTTCCTTGGGGTTGACCATCTCTCTTCGGGCTGCACAATTTGTGCAGCCTTCAACCCCAGGGCTTTGAGGGACAGGAGGTCGAACCTGATTCTGGTGGGACTTCTGCCCCTGGACTCTGCTTCGTTCTCTTCTCCCGCGGCGGCACCGGCTGCGACCGCAGCAGTCCTGCCTTCCATCCTTGCTCCCCTGGCTGGGATTCACCATCCCACTGTGGCTCAGGAGGAGAGGGAATCTAGGAGGCAGAAAAGGAAGGAGAAGCACCACAAGCGGCAGGCTGAAGCTTCCTCTTCGGCTCCGCAAGCTAAACAGTTAGCCTCTCCTAGGACGTCCGGGCCTTCTCCTTCTCGGCTCCATTCACCTCGCTTTTCCCCAGAGCCGGAGGAGGAGACCCGGTCGCCTTCGAGGTGGCACTCCAGGCCAACCTTGCTGGTCTCGTCTAGATCGACCCGCAGTTTGTCTGATGCAGATATGAACCGGATGATGCGTAGGTTTCTCCAGGCCCAACTGCAGATGGGAGTGCTCCTGCCCCCCTCCCCTCCGGGGGGAAGCTCAACCCCGTTTTTTGCCCTGATTGCTCCTTCTACCGGGGTTCGGAGCTGTCGGATCCAGGCAGCATCGGAGCCGGGGGAGGCTCGGCGCCGATAGTACACCCTACTTTGGCTCTGTCCGCACCCTTGAGTTTGTTAGGTCCATTTTCTGATCCGAGCTCTCAGAGCCATGAGCTCAGCTTTGGATCTGGAGGTGTCGGTGTATCTTTGGCTCCGTCTCAGTCGGAGCATAATGGCCCTTGGGATCCGATTGCATCGACGCCGTCTCCGGTCCACGCCTCGGATCCGAAGGGACTGCTCTCGGATAGTAGAGAGAGCAGTTCTTCTTCAGCATTCGATGTTGTGGAGAGGGTCTTGTTGAGGGACTCGAGACCCTAGGCTCCTGCTGCGGTTCCACCCATCACTCCCTCTCAGGCGGGCCTACCTTCCATCACCCGGCCCCAGGGACAGCCTGCACCTACGTCCCAGATAGTTCCCTTAGAGGAACAGGATGTGGTTGTTAAGGCATCCTCGGACAGCACCCCCCCCCCCCGGAGGAGGTTCCTCATAAACCTAAGTGCAAGAGGAGGCACTTGGACTCACCTGAGTCCCTGACAGAGGACACAGACTTAGGGGAAGGTTCCCCAAGGTCACCCCCCCGAGGACATCTCCTTTGGAGACATTATGGAAATGCTTCGTATTAGAGGGGGTGTGGTCAGCCCAAAAACCTTCCTCCGATGAGTCTGCGTTTCTGGAGGTTTTTGACGCAGGCCCATCTTCCTCTTGGGTGTCCCCTCCCGCTGATCCCCTGGTAGATCTGATCACTACCAGGGCATGGAAGTAACCGGACACTGTGGAGCCCATACCCAAGAGACCAGACAAAATTCTCAGTCCACCCACAGATAGGATGGTCTGGAGCAAGGATGCTCCGGTAGATGCTTCTATACCAGGTTCTTTCTGGTGCCAAAAAAGATGGGGGACTTGAGACCAATCCTCGACCTGTCCACTCTAACCTGTCAGTTGCCAAAGAAAAGTTCCGGATGGTCACCCTTCAGTCCATTCTCCTACTCCTGCAGGAGAATGACTGGATGTGCTCTATAGACCTCAAGGATGCATACTACCACATTTTGATGGACAGACGATCCAGAAGGTTTCTCCGCTTCCGGCTGGGAGCCAGCCACTATCAGTTCAGGGTCCTTCCATTTGGTCTCACCACAGCCCCCAGGGTGTTCACCAAAGTGATGGCAGTTGTAGCGGCCACCTGAGGCTTCAGGGAATACAGGTCTTTCCATACCTAGACGACTAGCTCCTGACCGCCCCCACCAGGCATCTACTCTCTTCAGCCAGGAATTACTTCCTTCACTTGGCCTCTCATCTGGGAATCTCAATCAATCTCAAGAAATCCTCCCTTCAACCAACTCAAACCTTGGATTTCATAGGGGTCAGGCTAGACACAAACCTGTTGAGGGCCTTCCTAACTCCGGACAGGCTTCGAACTTTGACACTCCATGTGCTGGCCCTCCTACAATCCCCGGCTCCTCCAGCGGAATTGGTCCGGAGGGCATTGGGTTCCATGGCTGCAGCCATGAATCTGTCACCTCTAGCTCGTCTAAACATGAGGGTCCTACAATGGACCTTGCAGGTTCAGTGGTCCATCCTGCAACATTCGCTAAGTGCATCTATCTCCCTCAGCAAGGTTTGCAAGAAATCCCTACTCTGGTGGATCCAATCCTCGGATCTCCGGGAAGGGCGCCCCTTCTCTATGGCCCCACTCTAAGCCACGGTGGCCACTGACGCTTCTCGCCTCGGGTGGGGGGGGCACTGCATGGGTAGAACCATCCAAGGCACATGGACCCACTCGGAGACCTTGTTGCACATCTATGTCCTAGAGATGAGGGCGATGCTTTTAGCGTTGCAAGCACTCCAGCCCTTCTTCCCTTAGGGACAATTGCGATTCAATCAGACAACATGTCAGTAGTCTGGTATATCAACAAACAGGGGGGAACCAGATCCCTATCCACTATGTCAAGAGGCCATGAGAGTTTGGGAATGGGTGATCGCCACCAACCGCTTTCTCATAGCAACGCACATTCCGGGTCGGTCGAGCATTTTGTCAGACAGGCTGAGTCGAACCATCCTCTCACCTTACGAGAGTGGTCTCTGAACCTGAGAGTAGCGAAGAAAATCTTCCTCAAGTGGGGTCAACCTTGCTGTGATCTATTTGCATCACCTTCGAATGCAAAATGCAGCGAGTACTTCGCTCTACTTCCCCCACCAGGGGAATCCCTCAGAGACGCTCTAGTCCATGTTTGGCCATCCGGTCTACTTTATGCTTATCCACCTCTTCCTCTCATGATAAAATTCTTGCAGAAAGCTTGTCGGTTGAGGAGCAGAGTGATCCTCCTAGCCCCATTCTGACCTCGTCAAACGTGGTTCCCTTGCCTATGGTCTCATCTAGTCAATCCTCCATGGATTTTGGATCCCACTCCGGATCTGATATCTCACCCCCTGGGGTTGACAACCCCAAACCTGGACAATCTCAAGCTCACAGCTTGGTTGATCCAATTCCAATCATAGCTAGGAGTCCGGTATCTCCACTTCCATTAAAGCTATTTTAGTAGCCGCTCATAAACCACCTACTAGAAAGGTCTATAAGAGCAAATGGAAATGTTTTTCGATCTTGGCGGAACATAGAAATTTGGATCCCTTTACAGCTCCGATACCAGCTGTATTAGATTTTTTGTCATACTTATTTGATCAAGGTGCCAGCTCCTCCATCGTCAAAGTCCAATTAGCAGCAATTTCACACTTTCATGTGGGAAGTGATCTTGGTTCTTCAGCTTCTTCCAAGATCTGCAAGACTTTTGTAACAGGTACCTTCCTGTTAAGGCCTGCTGTTAAGAATGGTATGAATGGTGTGGTATTTAACTCTTGTTCTCCAGGCGCTTACTGGCCCTCCATTTGAACCTGCAGCTTCGGTGGATCTTAAATATTTATCTTGGAAAACGGCCTTTCTCATTGCTATCACTTCAGCTAGAAGGGTTTCGGAGCTTCAAGCCCTTTGCACCAAACCTCCATATCTGGTCTTTCATAAAGACAGAGTTTCCCTCGGGACCAAGCCCTCCTTCTTGCCTAAAGTCGCCTCTGAGTCCAACATTAATCAATCTATCAATTTACCATTTTTTTTTTCCCAAATTATCACAACAAAGGTGAATACAAATTACATTCTTTGGATGTGCACAGACAATTGAGGTTCTATTTACATAGGACTGCTGAACATAGCAATCTGAGCAACTCCTTGTATCCTTTGCTAAACCCTTTTTGGGTAAACCTGTGTCAAAAGCTACATTGTCCAGATGGATTTCACAATGTATACTTCTTGCATATAAGCGTTCTGGCCGACCAGAACCTGTCGGAGTTCACGCCCATTGTACTCTATCGGTTTCCACTTCTGCTGCCTTTTGGTCCAGAGTGTCCTTGGATGACATTTGTTCAGCGGCCACTTGGGCTTCATCCCATACTTTTATTACCCATTACAAGCTGGATATAATTTCCAGATTGAGGGCATCCTTTGGCTCTGCAGTGCTCTGGAATATTCTTCCATGAGGACCTCCCAAGTTTTTTGGTAGCTGGGGACTCTGTCCCACAGGTTGATGAACAAATGAAGTTAACTACTTCAGATAAAGAAGTTATGTACTCACCATAACGTTCCATCTGTGTAGGTAACTTTAATTTGTCAGCAACCAACCCCCCCTCTGTCCCCCTAACCCTCTAGTTCATCCTTTTTAGGATCTTTGTGCTTCCTGTGCCAGATGACATCAGGTTAGGATGTTTAGTTGATCCTTTGGTTGTAGTATTCTATAATGCTAAAGCAAACTCGATCTGAGGACAGAGAGGGATGGCAGGGGGTTATAGGTAATGGGGAGGAGCTTGGAGCTCGGATCTTAGCTGAATAAAGCTGCCGGCTCGGATCCGATACCCACAGGTTGCTGACAAATGAAGTTACGTACTCAGATGGAATGTTATGGTGAGTACATAACTTTTTTTATGAGGAACAGAACAAAGATATGAGGCATAAATTAACAAGTGGTGATGGCTATAGGGACTTTAGGCTCTTTTTATCTGTACCCAAGGTACAGGATTTGAGCCTGAGTTACCTGTAGCTACCAGGTGTATTCACCTGAGACATTTTCACACACACACACACGCACACACCTTCAAAACAGTACGATACTTCATAGCAGCAGTGCAGCACGCTCGCTCAAGTAGCTCTGCTTCAGTTCCTCCTTTTCCATTCCTGCTTGCACTCGCAGAAGTAAACAGTCCTTCCTCCTGGGCAGTTCAGTTCCTCCTTTTCCACTCGCAGAGGGCCTGCCCAGGCAGAAACCACACTCGCAGATCCTCCTGGGCAGTTCAGTTCCTCTTTTCCCACTCGCAGAAGTCCTTCCCAGGTAGACACCGAAAATGTGTGCATGTGAGCCCTTGAGCTCAATTCCAACAGGATGATGGAGCTGACATCATTACGCATGCGATGACATCAGCTCAAAAAGTGAAAAAAAACAAAAATTTTTAAAAAAGCTGGGAAAATCGGAAATGAAGGGGTGCCACTTGGGGAACCGTGGCACTCTATTATTTGGACCCCAAAACTCGGTAAAAAGAGTAATTCGATATGGTTGGGAGGTATGCCTATGGATAGTGGAGCTCACTCAGGATCTCCTACCCCATAGTTTGGGAATTCAACACACCAGTCTCCATGCCCTCAAGCTAACCACATGGTTTTCCCACTTCCACTAATAGGCAGTGCAGGCTTGCTTCCCTGGTTTGTGACATTATCTTGGCATGCCAGAAGGCTTCTACCAAGAAAGTCTACAAAAGCAAATGGAAAAGATTCTCTGTTTGGCCTTCCAGTCAGAATATTGACCCCTTTTTACCATCTACTTTGGGCATTCTTCTCTTTCTAACTACTCTTTTTAAGGAAGGGGCTATCTTCTCTATTATTAAACTTCATTTAGCAGCAGTTTACAATTTCAATTCTGGTAGGAATTCCCTTTCTCTAGCTTTGTCCGGATTATGTAAAGCTTTCATGAAGGGTGTCTTTCTCCTCAGACCCCAAGTAAAGGATCCTCCTGTTAGCCTGTACTTCAGAGAAGTAGATACCAAACACAGAAGGCCTCTGGCTAACGAAGTTCGCAGATGACTGCAAACTAGGAGCCATAGTTACAGATGCCTGGTGTCAGAGCCATAGCCTCAAGCTCAGTGCCAAAAAGTGCAGTGTCATCCCCTTGTACCCATGAACTACCACATAGACAGCAATCTACTTAACACCGAATGCGTGATGAGAGACCTTGGGACCCAGGTGGACAGTAGTAGTCACATTGCCACAGTAGTCAGGAAGTCCTTCTATGTGGCACACCTCATCATGAAAGGGTTCTCATTCAGGAAAAAAGGTCATTGTTCCCCTGTATTCGACACTCATTAGACCCATTATAGAGTACAACGCCCCTTTTGGAATGTACCTCAGAAGACATCTGCAGCAGCTGGAAAGGCCACAGAAGTACCTCACAAAGAGGATTACTGGCCTCAAACAAATGCCCTACACTGACTGCCTCAAAAAACTCCAGCTTTACTCCATAGCATATCGCTTATTCCAAGGTGATCTCTGCTTAACATATAAAGCTATGTCAAACCCAGAGTTGTTGGACATGCTACACCTAAAGAAATCCCAATCCCTCCGAGCTACACGCTCTAGGGACCTAAACCTTGTCGCCACAATAAACAGGACATGCTGGAGGGATAGATTCCTGTCCCCGAGACGTCCCATATGCTGGAACAGGCTACCCATCTATGTCAAGCAAAGTTCTTCATTAGCACTTTTCAAGAAAAATCTTGATGAGTGGATGGGAAATAGGAAATACACCACAGGGATCACTTCTGTGTCTCTGCTCGACAGTGGCACAGGAAAATAACTTTCTTGGGTGGCGTATGCCAGGGAACCTTGTTTGGCTAGGCTTACGTAGGCCCTTGGGCCGATAGCCTAGTACCTACCTATGAAACAAATCCTTCTCCTCCTTGGGACCTTAATGTGGTGCTTCAGGGTTCAGCCCAGAAATCATTTGAATGGGTGGACACACGTGACATGGTTTCTTTCTTGGAAAACTATCTTTTTAGTGGCTATCATGTCAGAGAATAGAATTTCTGAGCTTCAGACTCTATCAGCTAATCCTCCTTATATTATTTTTCATAATGAGAGGGTGTCTGTATGGACCAGTCCTTCCTTTCTTCCTAAAGTGACATTGGAGATTGATATTAATCCATAAAATTACCAGTTTTCTTGACAAAATTTACAAACAAAGGAGAATACATGCTTCACCTCCTTGATGTGCAAAGACAGTTACATTTTTATCTTCATAGGACAAAACAGTTCCGGAAGTCTGAGCTATTTGTATCCTTTTCCTCTAACCTCTCGGGTCAGGCAGGTTCTAAAATTACACTGGCCAAATGGATTACTGATCGCATTTTGTTGGTTTATTCACAAAAAGGATTAGATTTGCCTTGACCCCCTAGAGCTCACTCCACTAGATCTATGGCTACTTAATCTGCCTTTTCGTTGAGAACTTCCATTGACTATATTTGTGCCCCAGCCACTTGATCAAAGAATCATACCTTTGTCACACATTGCGAACTAGATGCTGTCTCTAGAAGCAGAACTTCCTTTGATTTGACAGTGCTCCGGCATGTCCTTCCATGAGGGCCTCCCAAGGGATATGTAGATTGGGGATTCAGTCCCATTTGTGAGGAAGAACTTGGCAACTGTGTTGGCCATTTTCATTCTTCCTTACCATCCCACCCAGCCATCCCATGGCCTTGTCACTCGTGGAAGTATCTGTTTGACTATATTGGAACCTTTCAGTTCCAGGTTTGAACCCCAACATTTTTCTTATATCTGTTAATATCTCTATGATAAAGCGGGAGATTAGGCAGCAAACTCGATCAGAGGAATTGAGGTTAGAACAGGGCATTGTAAGTAGAGGGAGAAGCTTGAGAGTTTAATCCAGAATCTTTGTATGTGTGGCTGAGTTGGATCCGAGGATCAGATCTAATACCAATTTGTGAGGAGGAATGAAAATGAAAAACACAGATGCCAAGATGTTCTTCGTGTTTCACTGCAGCAGTCATCACCTGTGGGTTATCGCTGCTGTGGTAGCCCTCGGCTGGCCTGAATACCAGAGTCAATGTTTTTCTGCGTCGGTTGCAGTCGCCTGTAGTCTGACGTCAGGTAGTCAGTGCTATAAAGCAAGGCAGCCGACACTATTACATCAGTCTTTCTTGCCGTGGAGCCCGTAGCAGAGGCAGTTTGCAAGTGTGCCAGTCGGTTGTTACCAGAGTTTGAATTACAGCTGAAAACGTCTAAAGCTAAGTACCCCATTGGGGATCCTTTTTTCTTGCACTAACAGACGTCCGAAAAAGTTAACAATTGTCTCGCCTGTAGAAAGCAGATCCCACACAGAGACTTCATTCATACTGTGTCATTTGTTTAGGCCCAGACCACGACGTCTCCCGTTGCCAGTTTTGTACCCTCTTTAATGTGAGAAACGTTCGCTGTAAAGCTCTTATTGTAGACGGGTATTTTTGTCTTCCGTCTTCGCATTCTGAAATGATGTCCTGTCAGCCAACAATCAGTGGACATTCCAAAAAATGCAGAGATAACGATAGAGACAGGCCCCACAAGTCCAACTCTACCGCTAAACATGTCCAGAATTCAGTGAGCTGCTTTCGCTCATACCTGATTAGATATCTACGCAGGCCTCTACCGGGACCCTTTCAGAGTCCGGTATGCCGCAGAAATCATCTTAGTCTTCCGAGCCTTTGGCTTTCTCTGCCTCGGTTGGGTCCAGAGCTGCTACGCAGGCATTGGCTTCTGAAGTGGCCTCTCGCACAAACAAATCTAGACAAAAACTGACGTCTTATCATCCAACTACTGTTTCTCTTAGACTGATACCCTTAGGCCTAGAAGCCAGGCCACTTCCAGAAAATCTGCCTGCAGCCACCATCTTGCTCCTGCTCCACCACCCCAAGCCCAAATGCTTAAATTGGACGAGGATCTCATTTTCCTTATCAGGGGGAGTCACACCCCAACTTCTAAAAGGAAAAGACACCCTTCCCCAGAAATTATGACAGAACAGAAGAAAAAAAAAATCTAAACTTGTTTCCTGCCATTCCTGTTAAGTGGTATAGACTGTTTGTAGACTTCTGAGCCCCCAAGCCCTTCTGTGTTGGAGGGAAGCCTTCTAGCTTAGTTTTTTTTTCTTATAACTAGCCATTTTTCTAGTTTCAGCACTCAAATCTGTTTCTTTGAACTCAGCACTTGTTCAGAACTCATTGTAAGCACTACATAAGCTGCAAATTACTACAGCACTCATCTTTCCTCACTTGTCTAGTGGAAAGCAGTTTTTAGTACTTAATAAATAAGCACTTATCCAGGCATGTCTAAGGGTCAGCTCCCAGTGATTTCTCCTGTCTACCTGATGAATCTGGGCATCTTGGGGCAATGCAGCAATTGCCTTATGTACACAGACAACCCTCTCCTCCTACCACCCAACACTACAACCTGTGAGAGATGCACTTATATAGCCAAACTGGAAGCAAAGCTCTCTTCACCCAAGACTGGACTAGACAGTCAAGAGGAGAGGGTAAACACTTGCACCACACCACACTCATCACATAGTCCCTCAAAACCCACACCACCAAAACACACACAGAAACACAAAACACACACCTACATTCGCAGAGGCTCTCAATAAAAACCTGCCCAAGCATCAGGGACATCCAAAGCATAAACGCAAGCAAACTCCACCCCCCCAACACAACCCAAATGAGACATAGCCCACAAACTCAGTGTGTCACTCAACCACAGCCCATAAGGAATAACAACGTACCCAACACTCTAGTCATAGGTGACTCTATAGTCAGGCACACTGATGTTCCACTCACTAGACTAAACAAGGAGAAAGTTGCTGTCAGCTGCCTGTCAGGTGCCAGGATCCACCACATAACGCATGCACTCAGGTCACTCCACAATAAGTACAAATATGACACTGTCATTGTCCATGTTGGTGTGAATGACCTGAGACGTACCTCCCTGGACTACATGAAAAGAGACATGGAGGAGCTCTCCGATCTTGTATCCCAGGCAGGTATGACCCTAACCCTGAGTAGCATCCTGCCATCACCCAGAATGATACCACAGTACAAAGACAAAATGATTGACTTCAACAATTGGCTAAGCTTCTGGTGTCATTCTAAGGGGATCCAGTATTTGTCTGCCTGGGACGACACGATCGACAGTCCACGATGCTTTGCCAGAGATGGCCTGCACCTGTCGCCCTTAGGATTCTGGATACTGGCTAAGACTATTGCCACCCCTATAGTGCCTTTTTTAGGCAAGGTTCAAATGACAAATTCACCACCGTAACCGGTACAAGCAAGCAAAATCTGAGGGTAATGCTACTCAGTGCTAGAAGTCTAAACCTCAAAATGCACTCACTCAAGGCTCTCCTTAAAATGGAGAACATTGACATCTGTGCAGTGACAGAGACCTGGTTCAAAGCTCCAGAGAGCACCCGTGCATTACCAGGCTTCAATTCATACCACACCTTTCGGCCACCTAACCCAGAAAGAAGCACTAAAGGCGGAGTCGTGTCCATATTCATTAAGGATATCCACACCTCCAGGCTAGTTGCACAGCATAATGCATCCGAGATTATCCAAGTGCAACTAACTCTGGGCAAGACCACAATCCAAATTGTAGCTTGCTACAGACCCCCCACCATGCCCCAGGATTCACACTCCTCATTTCTTGATACACTGGAAAGTATTAGGGTACAACCCAACACCCTAATAATGGGCGATTTCAACTACCCCACCATTAACTGGGAAAACTACTCATGTACCAACTCTCTTGCTCAACGTTTTCTAGAATTCATAAATTCCAACACCTTGGATCAACTTATTCACACCCCCACCAGGGGCAGCAATATCCTAGACTTGGCATCACCAACATGGGAAACCGGTGTTCCACACCAGAGGTCAATTCCTCGTTGGTCAGATCCGACCACAAGCTAATCAGCCTAGACATCCACATCCCACCCCCAGCCCCAATTAGGGAAACCATCGTAAAAATCTTCTCAAAAGCCAACTTCACACTTCTTAAGACAGAAGTGGCAAACTTCATGACACCCATGCAGACGGACAATAGAGGTATGACTGCCGAATCCTACACAAATGCACTTTATAAGCACTTAGACGAGTGCATGGATCATGCTATCCCTAATAGAACCAAGATGTTATCCTCCAAAAAAAGGAAGCCAATCTGGTGGTCCTCTGCCATAAACAAACTCTACAACAGAATAAAGAAACTGTTGCAAAAAAGAGTAAAATCCCATGACTGGAGGAACTCCCCGGTCAACCTCAGTAAGAAGTTGAGATCCCTCATAAAATCCTCCAAAGCTAGTTACGAAAACAGAATTGCCACTGACTCTAAAGACAACCACAAAGCATTCTATAGCTATGTCAAGAATCTAAATGGGAACACTCAGGTCTGCTCTGAGTTACAGCATAATGGCACTAAATATACAGAACCAACTGATATTGCCAACATCCTAGCAGATAGGTTCAGTGCTAACTTTACCCCCCTCTCACCCCCTAGAGGGCCCATCTCTATACCGGAAGAATGCAAAGTTCCTATAATCATGGCTGCACAGGTAAAAAACACACTCTCCAAAGCCAAGAACACAGCATCCATGGGACCTGACAATATCCCAGGCTGTGTTCTACACGAACTACAGAATGAATTGGCACCCTATCTAAGTACCATGTTCAATCATAGCCGCACCTCAGGCTTTGTACCCACTGACTGGCGCACCGCGACAGTTATCCCACTCCACAAAGGGGGAGCCACGACGGACCCCGGGAACTACCGCCCCATTAGCCTGACGAGCCTGGTCTGCAAGGCCATAGAACGTATCATCATGGAACTCATAAACAAAGACATTGGTAATCTCCAAACTCTGGACCCTGCTCAGTTTGGATTTGTAAAAGGCAGATCATGTCTCCTAAACCTGATTGACTTCTTTGAAGCAGTCACCAAAGCCATAGATGATGGTAAAATGGTTCACACAGCTTATCTAGATCTCGCCAAGGCTTTCAACACCATCCCCCACTCTGGAATTGTAGATAAGCTCACTAAACTAGGTATAAATCCCTATGTCATAAGATGGGTTGCCAACTGGCTCACGGATTCCAAATCCGACATCAGACCAGTGACAAGTGGAGTACCACAGGGTTCGGTCCTGGGTCCTCTCCTGTTTGGTATCTACTTCTCTGAAGTGCAGGCCAACACAGAAGGTCTTTATTAACAAAGTTTGCAGATGACTGCAAACTAGGAGCCATAATCGAAACTCCTAACGATGTGGACAAACTACAAAAGGGCCTCATTGAGACAGATTCCTGGTGTCAACGCCATGGCCTGAAGCTCAATGCCAAAAAGTGTATTGTCATCCCCTTTGGTAAAAACTCTGTACCCATGAACTACCACATAGCTGGTAGTCTACTTAATGCCGAAAATGTGATGAGACCTTGGGACACAGGTGGACAGTAGTCTCGCCTTTGATAATCACATCACCACAGTGGTCAGGAAATCCTTCTATGTGGCTCATCTCATCACAAAAGGATTCTCATCCAGAAAAAAAGAGGTCATTGTTCCCCTCTACTCATCACTCATTAGACCCATTATAGAGTACAATGCCCCTTTTGGTATGTACCTCACAAGACATCTACAACAACTGGAAAGACCACAGAAATACCTCACAGAGGATTACTGGCCTCAAACAGATGCCCTATGCAGACCGTCTCAAAAAACTACAGCTTTACTCCATCGCATATCGCCTACTCAGGGGCGATCTCTGCCTAACATACAAAGCTATGTCAAACCCAGAGCTGTTGGACATGCTCCACTTAAAGAAATCCCAATCCCTCCGTGCTACACGCTCTAGGGACTTTAACCTTGTCACCACAATAAACAGAACATGCTGGAGGGATAGATTCCTGTCCCAGAGACTTCCCATACCCTGGAACAGACTACCTATTTATGTCAAACATAGCTCCTCATTAGCACTCTTCAAGAAAAATCTTGATGTTTGGATGGGAAATGGGAAATTCACCCCGGGGATCACTTTTGTGGCTCTGTTCGACAGGGGCATAGGAAAATAATTTTCTTGGGTGGCGAAAGCCAGGGTACATTTTTTGGCTAGGCTTGTATGGGCTCTAGGGCCGATAGCCTAGTACCGACCTATGAACAGGATTCTGAGGAATCTGACTATTCAGATTTTGAAGAGGAACAATTACCTCTGACTGCTTAGGAGGATTCAGATGCAGAGGAATCCATTACTTCTGCCTCCCCACCAGAAGACCTTTCCTTTGAGGAAAACTTCACACCCTGAGGGAACATTTCCAATGGGAATCTCGGGATTTTCCCCAGTCTAAGAAAAGACTTAGAGAGTTTGTGGACCTGGCCATCCCTCCTATTTTAGAAGTGGTGGATGATGTTTTCTATGAGTCCAGCTTAGCCCCTGACGCCCTCCCACCTGCTTCCCAGTAAACCTGACAGGTATTACAGGGTACTGGATTTTCACAAATACCTGTACAGGAAAATCCTGCTGCAGATCCAGAGGACATTACGCATGGACCAAAAGGAGCTAAGACTAGTTCTGCCAAGAATCTGGTTCCTTCTGACAAGGATTCCAGAGCTCTGGTCAGATGTAGTAAAAAAGTATACACCTCTGCAACCTTAGCTATCAGAGCTCTCCCCTGTCAGTTCCATGTTAAAATATCAACAACACACTTTGGAACTATTAAAGCAAAAGATTTCAACCTTTCCTGACTGTGCCAATTCGAAAGAGTTAGCAGATTTACTGCACTCTACTTGTCAAGTGGCCAAACACTCATTACACTGTGGATATGACACCCTAGAAGCCTCAAGCAGGGCAGCAGTGTCAGGATCTGTCATTAGGAGACGTGCATGCTTGAAGGAGCAACCTCTCCCTGATCATGTCAAGTCTAAAATAATTGATACCCCCTGGATAAGGACTGCTTGTTTGGAGTAAAAGCAGAAGAGGTGCTTACAAAAATGGGAGACAAAGCAAAATCTATGCAAATAGTAAAAGATTTCTTTCAGGTTCAACCTCCCAGTTTCAGAAGAACTTTCCCACTAAGCACTGGTCCTTCAATGCACCTAGCAGACAGGGCTAAGGTAAGCCCCGAAGGGACAGATCACCCATGCCCCTATCCCAGAGGCAGCAGAGAACCAAACAGTGGACGACTTCTGCCCCCAAAGGCAGGGAGTTCTAAGCCACCCTTCTATGGCAAAAACTCACAATGACTCCCTCTCCCCCCTCTGCCCGCCTTTCACTCACCAAAAGCTAGGAGGAAGGCTCTCCCTCTGCAAAGAAAATTGGCTTTCTGTAACAAAGGACCAATGAGTCTTAAAAATCATTTTTCAGGGGTACAAATTCTCTTTCAACGAACTCGCAAAATCAAGAGGATACCCAGACTTCCTTCCAAATCAGTGGGCAGAGGCATTGAATGAAACAGGTACAGACTCGTATCCCAGGGGGCAGTAGAACCTGTCCCCGCAGATCAAACAGGCAAAGGCTTTTATTCCAGACTATTCCTTGTTCCCAGAAAAAAGGGCATTTGGCGCCCAATCCTGGATCTATCCATTCTGAACACCTCCCTGGTGGTC
Organism: Protopterus annectens; assembly: GCF_019279795.1. NCBI lineage: Eukaryota > Metazoa > Chordata > Ceratodontiformes > Protopteridae > Protopterus > Protopterus annectens. The sequence continues at coordinate 218,102,779 of NC_056733.1, read as the reverse complement.
CCTAAATTCAAAATGCTAACTTTGCAGCAGCTGCTACCTATGCTGACAAACAATGCCTGGCTAGTGACCCTAGACCTAAAAGATGCCTACCTCCACATCCCCAATAAGGGAATCCTGCAGGAAATTCCTGCGCTTCAGAGCAGGCTCACAACACTTTCAATTCTCTGTGCTACCTTTTGGCTTATCTACTGCACCCAGAGTATTCACCAGATGCTTAGTTCTGGCCGTAGCATTTTGCAGACAGGGAAATATACAGATTTTCCCTTATCTGGACGACTGCCCCGTTCAGGCAGAGTGCAAAGAAATGCTGCTGCAGGACATTTACTTTGTCAAAACCCTCCTAAATTCCCTAAGGTTCACCATCAACGAGAAGAAATCAAAGCAAACACCCTCCAGGAAGATCATTTTCTTGGGAGCACTGATGGCCTTCCCCAGAAAAGCACAGCTTTCAGCCTCTGTACTTTACCCAGCTGGTTTCCAGAAGTCACCTCACTGTGAGGAAGTTCCTGCAAGCCTAGTGTTACATGTCATCTTACATTCTTCTAATTCCTCTGGCCAGGCTTCACATGAGGAAACTTCAGTGATATCTAAAGAACCTTTGGTGTCCACACTCACAGCCTCTAGAGACCTCTCTCCTGCTGATCCCCTGTATAAGTGCAGAGTTTCTCTGATGGGCAGGGACCTGTGCCAAGAGCAATGGCCTTCCCTTCATGCCAGACCATCACCATCGCCACCTCAGACATTGCTTGGGGTACTCGCCTATTAGGCAGGTGCACCGAAGGTCTTTGGATGCCAAGCACCTTCCCTTGCACATCAATCAGAAGGAAATGATGGCAGTATAAAAGGCTCTGACATTCTTCAAACCCCATCTCAGGCCAGGGGTTCTCCTTATCAAAACAGACACCACCACAGTAATGTGGTATATCAGCAAACTGGGAGGGACCCAATCTTACCCTCTGTGCAGCCTAGCCATGAACCTCTGCCTGACAACCACCTCCATGGGTCTACACCTAATTGCCCAATACCTACCAGGGGTCAACAACACCCTGGCAGACCACCTAAGCAGAAACTTACTGGACCCCCACGAATGGCAGCTTCACAGAAAAATCTTTCTGCAAGTCACTCAGGAGTGGGGAACTCCGGAGGTGGATCTCTTTGCTTTACATCTCAATCCCCCCCAGTTGGAAAAATTCTGTACCATGGAGTATCACGACCTAGCGTGGAAGGTGGATGCCTTGACCTTCCCCTGGAACTCCTCCTCTGTGTACGCATTTCTTTCTCTGCCTCTTATTCCCAAGGTGCTGATCAAAATAAGGGAGGCGAGGCCAAAGGCCATTCTCATTGCTCCAGATTGGCCCAGACAGCACTGGCACCCCTTACTGCGCAACCTGACATTACAGCCCTCCAGGCAGCTTCCCCTGATCTCAGACCTCCTGATCCAGGTGTGTGTGTGTGTGTGTGGGGGGGGGGGGGATGCTGCACCAAGACTTGCAGACTCTGTCTGTCAGTATGGCTAATTCCTTAAAAGCAAACAAGGAGTCCCTGTTAAGCAAACAGGTCCTAGACATTATCACAGAGGCCAGAATGCCCAGGACCAGAAAATCTTACGCAGGGAAATGGAAAAGGTTCTGCTCCTGGAGCCAGTCCAGAGGGGGCCAGTATCTCACAACCTTCCATCCCTCTTATCTTGGACTACCTAGCCAAGTTAGTCAATAGTGACCTCTCCTTTTCACTTAAAATCCATGCCTCAGCTCATTTCGATTCAGACCAGCCCCTCTTCTGACATTCTTTGATTAAACAGTTCCTTATAGGGGCTTCTAATGTCATACCTCCCAGAAGGCCACCCACGCCAGCCTGGGACCTGAATTGTGTTTTAGAAAAACTAACCTTACCTCCATTCAAACCTGCTGCTTCAGCAGAATTGAAATACCTCTCCTGGAAGACTGCTCTCCTCCTAGCTATCACCTCATCCAGAAGGGTTTCAGAACTTCAGGCGCTCATGGCCGTTGAGCCCTTCATCGTTTCCCATGCAGACAGGGTCTCCCTGAGGACTAACCTCTCCTTTATACCCAAGGTGTATCTGATGTGACCCTCAACCAGGCCATACATCTACCCCCCTTTTTTCCCAACCCTCAAAACAAGGGGGAAAGAATTCTGCACTCACTAGACATGCACAGACAACTCGGATACTACCTGGACCGTACTAAACCCTTTAGAAAAACAGACCAGCTTCTTGTCAGCTTTACCTCAGTTAGAGAGGAAGCCCATTTCCAAGCAAACCATTTTCAAATGGATATCACACTGACCCATGCCTAGGGCTCTAACCTATCCTTCCACCCCTCTCCCCAGCTTTGGGAATCCTCCCACAGGTGATGACTGCAACAGTGAAACATGAAGAACATAGTACAGTTGTGTACACTTACCATAAATGTAGATGTTAGAGTGTATTCACTGTTGCAGTCCTGGTTTCCCCTCCATCCTTCCCCCTTATATCCTCTTTCCCTAGGGGGACATAAGCTTCCCACAGTGGCTTTTGGCCACCAAGGCCACTTTACCATATTTCCTTGTGCTTCTGACGGGTTAGGGCAAGAAAAACTGATGTAATGGCTTTGTCTGCCTTGCTTTATAGCACTGACTGCCTGACATCATACTACAGGCGACAGCAGCCAATGCAGAAGAACATTGACTCTGGTATTCGGGCCGGCTGAGGGCTACCAAAGCAGGGATTACCCACAGGTGATGACTGCAACAGTGAATACACGAACATCTACATTTATGGTAAGTGTACACAACTGTACTTTATGGCATGTACATATCATCTAATTCATATCTCTGAAACCACAAGTGTTATTGGAAACTGTAAATTGCAAACTGTTCAGCACAACGTAACTTTCACAGTTGTTGGGTTCATTTAATTCTAAGTCTTAAACTGGGTATAAGTCACAGTAAACACAATAAATATTAATTCTGTAATTTTACCTAAACAGCTTATGATATCTCCGTAACCATTCAAGCAACACAGATACTGCCACTGGCATTTTTTTCATAGAGCTGTGAGCTTTCATATGAGGGTAAGCAGTTCTGACTGTGTCACTTGATTGCTGAGATAGAGAAATAAGAACATTTGTTGCAGTACTAATAAATAGGATACAAATAATATCTCTTTATCTGCTCTAGACAGATCAAAAATAAACAGTTGCATTTGTCATTGGGTAAGCTTTAAGATAAAATCTTCTCTTAACACCTATGTAATGTGGTTTTGAAATTCTTAATGTAAATATGAATAAGCAATATTTGACTCCTTGAGGTATCAGTAGGATGTAACCACAGAAACGCCTGGAGATGTCACCTGACTGTGATGAGTTAAGGATTGAAAGGTCGTCTGTGACTGGGAGAATCCATATTTATCTCAGATTCACTCTCCTCTGGTTTTAGAATCTGATGGAGGATACTCTCTCTCCCCTGACTTTCTGGTTGAAGAGCTTTCTTTTGTGGACACTATTATTAAATGACAGAACTTTTTCATTGGGAAAGTTCCCAGATGTCTGATATCCATAAGAGATTTTATGATGTTTTGCATGTGGATTCTCCCAGACCCTATGCAGTTCCCCCTGTTTTGGGAGCTTTTCTAGAAACTTTAACATCTGCTTCCCAAACCCCTGAGTCTACTCCCCTTGTTCTTAAAAAAAAAACAGGTTCCATAAGGTTCTTGAGGCTCAGAAATTTTTGTACAAGAATCCCTCCTCATACCTTTCTGTGATTTCCTTATTTACTGACAAACCTACTAAAGTGCTTACCTCTTCCAAGGTCTTGCCTTCAGGCAAGGATAATAGAGCTATGAATAGGTACAGAAAGAAAGTGTATACCAAAGCTGCCTTAACTTTCAGAGCCATCAGTTACCAGGCACACTTGACTAGGTATGCAGACTGGGGGGGTTGGCTGACATGTCTAATTCTAAGACTTCAGCCTTCCATACTGGGTTCTGCTACCCAAGTTGGAAGTTGCCAGTGCAGATATGATGCTGCTGATGCTTTCTCTAGGGCAGCTGCATATGAGTCGGTCATTAGAAGATATTTCTGGCTTATATTGCAGTCACTGAGAATGTTAAGGCAAAGACTCTTCTCTGGATAGCTAAACTCTTTTTTGGTTCTGATGCTGATTATCCTTCACAGCTTTAAAAAGATTAAGAGAAGGTCATCAGGACCTTAAACATGTTTTCCTCTCTATTTCTAAATATCAGACGGGTTACACATCTAAGGCACATTTTGTGCAAAAGCATCAGGAAAAAGCTTTTAATGGGCAAAATACCTTAAGAGTTTTTTTTTCTGAGAAACCTGATCAAGATTCCAAGAGGTCAGAATTCTTCCTTCCATGACAAGTCAACCTCTGACAATCGTATTTCTTTTCCCCTCATTAAAATTCCCCTCTCCCAAATGTTAACTCTTTGTCTTTTCCCATTTGACAACAGATCACAACTAACTCTTGGGTTCGGTTAGTCATTCACAATAGTTATTTCATGGTGTGGAAGTCTCTTCCTCCCTTTTCCCTCCTTGCCATTTGTCTCACTTTCTCCTCTTCTGCAAGATCAGTACCTCATTGTCAGAGGGGCACAGATTTTTATTCCAGGATGTTTTTGGTTCCCAGGAAGGAGAGCTTCTGAAGGCCCATTCTAAATGTCTCATTTCTCAATGCCTTTCTAAAACATCCTTCTTTCAGAATGTTGACTCTCCATTCTTTGTCCTGTCTGCTGCTTCTTCAGGCCTTCCTGATGTCCCTCCACCCAAAAAATGCATATCTCCCTATTCCTATATACCCTCCATTCAGGAAGTATTTACAATTGTCTGTTTCTTCCTTACATTATCAATTCTCTACTTTGCCTTTTGTTCTTTCTACATCTCTGAGAGTTTTTACCAAGTGTCTCAATCCACGTGTAACTTTTTGCACGAGTCATGTTAAGATTTTTCTCTGTTTGGATGACCTTATTCAAACCCCCTCTCCACTGATTCTTCTGTCAGACCTTGAATTTACTATGCTTCTTCACAGTCTGGGTTTTGATCTAAATCTAAAAAGTCCATTTTGACTCCTCCTTAGGACCAGGTATTTCGGGGTGCAGAATTCAGACCTCTTACCTCAGATCTTATTTGTCGCTTCAGTGTTTGGACATGAGCAGGTTGTCCTTTTTGGATTATATTTATTTTTCCTTATTTCATTCCTTCCCAACCTTGATCTAGCTTTAGACTTTTCTGAGGATGTTTAAATACTGTCCATTGAGTCCTTGCTCCCTTCTTTACTACCTAATTGTTGGTACCACTCCTCTTACCATTGCTGGTATTTGTTGGTTCTTAGACATATATATGTGTCTGTCTGCTTGTGTGTGTGTGGCATCATCATTGATGAAGAACTAAAATTTGACACCCACATCTGCTCCGCAATCAAGAAAACCCACCAAAAGTTAGGTCGTCTCTACAGACACAACCGCTTCCTAAGCCCCTCTACCCGTCGGACTCTTGCATCCACCTTCCTACTCCCCTCCATTATGTATGGTGCCCTCTTTTCACCAGTCTCCATCTTGGCCTTCGGTCCAAACTTGAATCCTGGTACCACAAGATCTCCAAGTTTGCAACCAATTCACAAAACTCATCCCACCAGTGCCACTCCCTCCTCATCTTCAACTGGCTTGAAGTACACAGCTACATCAGTTACCTACAACTCACCACTGCCCACAAGCTCATCTTTAAACCTGCCAACTGCCTAGCTCTAGCTACTTCCTTAAAATCTTACATTCCCAACCACTCACTCAGATCCAAAAAACAAAATCTCCTTCAGGTCCACCAAACCTGCACAACCTCCTGGCCATCTACTGCTGTCCCACTCCTTAGCTAAGCAGTGGAACTCTTTCCCCATACACCTACGCAACCTGCCTAACCATACAAATTTAAAATCTCAGCTACTCTCTCATCTTTCCTCCAAATGGGAATGCCCTTGCCACTCTCCAACTTAAACCCCTCCTCCTCATTCCACCTTGCACTGACTCATCCAGCTACCTCTACTATTGCTTCATCCCACCCAAAACAAAACCCTCCCCTACCAAAAACTAATTTTCTCTCTAATATCTATTGTACTATACTTTCGTATCTCAATTATACTATTACCCTCTCCATGCATAATATTTTCCTAACCTACTAATGGCTAGTAGCTATATATATTTTGAAATGTTAAACCTACAACTGAGTTTATAACAAAAATATTCACTTTATGTAAATGTTGAAATTTCTGTATTGAATTATGTCTTTTCATTTTTGTGACATTGTGACAAGCCAATTGCAAATATCATGGAGCTTATCAGTAAATGTATAATTAGCTGTGTGAACTATGTCCTTTTGTAACGTGTGAATTGTAACTTGCAATTATTGTGGAGCTTTTCTCCCCGGGCCTCCACTGAAAACCGGCTCTTCTTTGCCCCATGGACTTTCCGAACAGATGTTCAAATATTTCATATTTCGACAGGTTATGTGAGCGAACGTTATTATTGTGAATGGACTGTGCATTCGCAGTTATAACGTTTGCTCATGTAAGGGGATCGCGGTACAGCGCGGTTAGGGAAATACATCCCTTTCCTCACTGTAGTGCGATCTCTGAGTTGGAATATTAAGTTAGGGGGGTGTGGGGGTGCAGGGGGGCTTGCTCCCCTGCATAAATGTAAGTTTAGGCTAGTTAGGGAGTTAAGGGAAGGGTGGGATTGCTGTTAAATTTCAAAAATGTCGTGAGCAATATTTTTGACATTAACAGCTGTTTTTTTACTTTAGGAACGTTCAGAATTGTGTACTTTCGGTGAAACACTTCGCTGATAAGTACTTTTTTGTTTAATTTTAGAAATAATGCTAGTAAATCTATATAAATATAAATATATATATATATATATATATATATTTATATGGATCCCTGTCATGTGATAGAAACCTTATTTGACTGAGACCATAAGACTGAAATTTCAAAAAATTTCAAGAGTCTAAAAAGTCACTTGACTGAAATCCATAATACTGAAACCCGTAATACTCAATTTCAGTATTCTAAATTTTAAACCGGACCATATAAAACCAGGCAAGGTGGGGGGCTACGCCCCCCACAGCCCCAATGAGGCAGGCTGTGCCCCCTCACACTCCCTAACTATATATACTAACTCCAGGATCACACTACAGTGGGGAAAAGGGCATAGTAGTGGCAGCATGTACACTACTGTAAGGTAAGTGAAAGGTATATGCCTTTTTCCCTACTGTAGTGCAATCCTGGAGTTAGTATGTATAGTTGGGGGTGTGGGGGGGGCATAGCCCCCCACCTAGTCTGGTTTTATATGGTCCAGTTTACAATTTAGTATGTTGAAATTCAGTCTTGTGGGTTTCAGTCTTTTGAAATTTCAGTCTTATGGTTTTAGTAAAATGCATTTCAGTCAAATGAGGTTTCTATCATATGATGAGTATCAGTATATATATATATATATATATATATATATATATGTATGTATATGTGTATATATATATATATATATATATATCTCTTTATATGTATTAAGTTTACCATTGCTAGTATTTCTGCTGATTTGTCTTCTTTTTTTGTATAATTGATATGTATGTATATATGAATATATATTTCTTCTTTTTGTTGTTGCCTTTACCACAGTGTCAGAAAAAAACAACCGGATTCCATAAGTGCTGCTCATGCAGGCACAAGAATCCAAATTCAGATAATCATTTTTAATGTGTTTGCTGTTTTGGAGCAGGATATTTAAACACAGATTGTGTGACTTGTGCTAGCTTTTAACCACAGGGCTCTGCCTTCATCTTCCTCTGCTTCTGGAGCTCCACCCTCTTCTAAAAAGTCTTCAGGAGAGACAGCAAACAAAAATAAAGAATTGAGGCAGTGTTCCTCTCATCGTTCGCCTCCTTTGGGCTTGGCTCTGCCTGAGGAAATCTCGGAAATCTTGCATTTGTCCACCTCTTTGGGTCCTACACCAACAAACTTGAAGTTCTCTGATCCAACCACACCCTCGGATCCAACCCAAGCAAAGCCAAAGTCACCTCAAGCCACATCTAAGTTTTCTCTGTAGCCAGTGACTTTGAGGATGTACTCCCTTTTCCTGCAAGACACTCCTTGGAGGATATCTCATCCATCTTAAACCCCCTCTTCCCTCAGGTCATCTAGGAGTCTAACAGAAATGGATGTGGACAGGATGATGAAAACAGAATCCAGATTCAGTTGGATGATGTTCTGGCTCCCATTGGATTTATGGGCCTACTTCCTGTACATCCCCGACATTTAACTCCTACTTTAATCCATCTAGTGTTTTCAGAGATTTCGGACCCAAGACTTCTGAGCTTGTCTGTGCTTGTCTGTGTATGATCCAAAGACCTGGCCCTGTATGATTCCAACACCTTCTCTGACCGTGTTGGTTTGAAAGGGACTTGGTGATGTAGCATCAGTACTGGATTCAGGGAGCTGGGCTCGACTCTGATGTTCTCAGAGTTGTCCCTTCCTCTGAGCCTTGCCAGTAATCAGCTTGTCTCCGACCCCTGCGTCAAAGCTTGAGTCTGTGGGGATTGGGTTTTTTTCTGCATAGGCATCTACAGATCCCATCTGGTTAAAACTTTGTTCTTTCATGGCTTCAGCCTTTGACATAGTGGTGAGAGCTTACTTCACCTCAGTATACAAGACATCCTTGCCTACCTCTAGTTCACCCCATCTCAACTATCTGGAGTGGAAGCTGGGTCTTTTCATCCTGTCCCATTGGGACAGACAGTCCGGTCAAGCCTGGAGACAATCCTCATTCAGGACTCTGCTGGAACTTCCAAGTCCTCTCCGGAAAGGGAGATACTTACTCTCCTCGAGTCTTTAACCAAAGACACTGACTTTGATGAAGGGGAAGACCCCCAAGGTAATCCCTTGAAGATGTCTCTTTGGTGAAATACTTCTGCATTTGAGGCAGAAAGATATTGGTCTTCTGACCCCCCCTTCACAAGAGGTGTCCATGTTTCATGAGGCTTTTGGAACAGGCTTAGCTACAACATGGCTAGATCCCCCAACCAGGAACAAGGTAAGTAGACCTAATCTCACACCAGGCTTGAAAGGATCCGGTTGTCACTGAGCCTATTTCCAAATGTCCCGACAAATACCTTGTAACCAAGGATAGGACTTAGTAGAGCAAGGGTCCCTTAGTGGATGTGATGGTGGTTGCAGCAGCCACCAAGAAAGAGCTTTCGGAACAGAGTTCATCCGTCCATCCCCCGAACAGAGAGTCCAGGAAGTTGGACAGATTTGGGAAGCATGTCTGTGCTTCAGTGACCTTTGTCATCAGGTCACTGAATTATTTGGCACATGTTACAAGATTTCATGGGGAACTGATTGAATAGTTTTCCAATACCCTCTCCAGGTCCATATCTGCAAAGGCCAAGACTGTATCTTTTCAGCTGGCCACCTACCAGTCCCTATTGAATTTTTCCATGGATGCAACGTTTTGTTTTTGTGGAGCCCTTCAAGTCTTCATTAATCGATGCTGCTGTCAGGAAAGGAGATACTGCCAGCCCAGCTGTCTGGAATTTTGTAAATAATTGTCATTTGTGAATATCAACATGATTCATATGCTTGTGTTGCAAATGTATTAGAACTGTATGTGATATGTATATCAAACTGCTGGTAGAGAAGTATTACAAAGTGCTGAGGTTAAAGATGTATCCACAGTGTACCCTACTGGAAAAGAGCAGACATTTATATACACTGCTGTAACTGTTTACATTTATATATTTTAACAGGGGAAACAGGAACACAGGAGGTTAATTTGCCAAACTTCAGAAAAATAGCTGAAATTAAATTACTGTATGACAGCAAGAGACAGAATGTCTGTACAAGGGAGCTCTCGGTTTTGTCTTGAAAGAGAAATAATTACTCGGCTTAAGATGTGTAAGTGTTTTACTATTTTATGACTTCCAACAGCTGCACAGATCTGAGCAAAAGCCTTTGTTTATGTATTTTCAGCGGTAGATGCTAAATGCTGCCAGCTGCATCAATGGTTGTTTTTCACCTGGGATAGAGTCAGATGACAAGAAATGTCATTGTGCAATGTATCCCATCAGTAATATTTGCGATATTAATTTAAGAACTGTCCGAGAGACTGAATATTCTGTATTTTCTTTGACCTGACAACATCAGCTGGAAAACCCACTCACCACATCTGTGTAGCATGCTCTGTAAGTAATTTAACTAGGATATAGTAATTCTCTAGGTATAATCAGGAATACAGCAAAGCTTAATTTAGATGTTTTTCTTTCTTTATTTGAGACTGTCCTGCAACGTTTTAAATACTTCTTATGATTTTGAACTCTGATGTTACTGTGATTATATACTGAGTATTTTCTTCTTCTTTTATCTATTATTAAATACGTTTAAACCTTTCATCGGGGCTGATATTTGTGAGACATATTTAAGTTCTGAGAGTACTTGCATATTTATTTGGTGACACTGTAGGCCATTCCTGATCGCCTTGCTCTTGGTCAAACTACCATTTGCATTAACAGTAACATTACACAGTAAGATTCGACACCCTCTTTTAAGGGCCTTAATGTAGCTGATAAGGAGCTGGCTGTTGGCAGTGAAAACTAACTTATAGTCTGGGCAGATGGGGGGCATAGCTAGGAAACCTGTGCCAACCTTTCCCAGGTGTATGTGTCTGTGTATAAATCAAACCTCTAAGTGTGTGTGTGTGTGTCAGCTACTTGGGCAGAGACACGAAGCACTGGTTGGGCAGAGAGAGTGCTGGATGTCTTGGATTGCCCACTCTGCTGAGATCTCAACTCTGTAGCTGTGCTAGTGGGTAGTCGTTTTGGGGATCTGGAGAAAGAAGGAGAAACCAGCCCTGGACTGAATGTGGTCTCTCTGTGCTCTTAAGGGAAATTGCACTTGATGCAGGGAGCTGCATCTGGAAATACGGTGTGTGTAACTTGTCCTCCTCTTAATGTACGTCTCCCACTGGTGCTAGTGGTGAGGAGTGAGGCTCCTTTACTGGTCCAGTGGTGGGGTGTCACGTATATTGGTTGGCAATGGTGGGATATCCACATATTGAGATTCAGTGGTGTGGATATTGAATTCCTGTAGCCTGTAAACAGAGTCACTAAAGAAGGTGTTTGTACGGTCAGTTAGCCCCACAGTGAGCATTCAGAGTTTCATATCACAAAAGTTTTATTTTATTTGATAGTCAGGGAGAGCAGGCAAGGATGTCAGCAGAAGAGTGTAGCAAGCTGACAAAGAAGCCTGTTGGCCGAGATGTGCCAACCCAAAGGATTGGTGCATGCAAACCTGAGTAAAGCAGAAATGATTGCAGCCTTAGCCACAGCTGCATCACAGACCAGCAGCCAGGAAGACAACCAGACAGACTTTGGGAATGTACAACTCTCAGAAAATGGAGAGTTCACCCTTTCCACAGAGGGCTTAAAAATCTGTCTGGAGTTAGAGACTTGAACTACAGGCCAAACATTTGGAAATAGAATCAGCAGAGAGACTGAGATGCCTGGAGGCCGAAGAAAATGAGAAACTGAGATGTCTGGAAGCTGAGGAAAATGAGAGCAAAGGCAACATAAGAAGGAGATGCTGACTCTTCGCCAGGGTCATGGAGGTAATGAGGAAGGGAATAACCAAACCCCAGAAGCAACATAAGTCAGTAAATATTTTCCATAATTTACATAGGGTGATAATTTTGTCATTTTTATTTGAAAGGGTATGTAAACCGTATAATGTTGACTAAGGGCTCTGGGTATGGTTCCTGACCCCCTTATCCATGGTAAAGCTGTAACTGCTATTTCTAAATTGTCTGATACTGATTGCTTAAATTATAATACAGTTAAAAATTGTTTAGAGTGTTTTACGTTAACACCTGATGCTTATAGAAAGAAGTTTTGTGAGCATAGATGCAAGGCAGATGAATTGCTGAGTTAAGCACTTATTTTCATAGATGGGCGAGTGGGTGTCAGGTAACCACTTTTGAAGGGCTGGCTGATCTTTTGGTGAGGGAACAAGCCCTTAACACTTTGCCTGAGGACATGAGAATCTGGTTAGTGGGTAGAGAAAGTAGCATAGCAGATGAGTTAAGGAAAAAGGGAGACCTTATACCTAGCGAGCAGGGCATCACTGCACAGGAAAGGGGTACCCAGTGCTGCTCATGGGTCTAAGGGAAGCCATGGTGGGCAGCCTAGCCCACCCCAACAGACTCTGCCAGTAGCAGGGGAAGCCACTAGTTAAGGTACATGGCCAGGACCCAAGGCTTAAATGTTTTAAATGCAACCAGTGGGACCATGTAGCATATAGATGTCCACAGAGGCATGGTGGGGGGAAGAAAAGGTAGGAGAGCTAGTAAGTGGGAATGACAGAATGCCCATTAGTAAGTTGTCTGGAGACAACAAGGGTACCAAAATACCACAAGAGGTTGTTTCCTATCTTAGTAGATGGGAAGCAGGCCACTGCTGAGAGAGACATCCTCTGAGTTTACCATTGTGAAGCCTGCAATGGTTAAAGAGGATCACTACTTGCTTGGGCAGTCTACTCCAGTCAGAGCTGTAGGAGGGACCACATTCTGAATACCTTTGGTTGGGTTTCACCTTGACTGGGAGGGTGGAAAAGGAAGCAAGCAAGTAGGTGTGTTTGGGAATATCCCCGCAGATGTCCTTATAGGGAATGATTTTGATAAATACAGCATCTTGTGTGCATGTAGTTACACACACAGTCAGGCTTGGAGGCAAGCATGTGGGTCTGGTAGCCTGGGGAGACCCAGACAGACCGGAGTCTTTAAGCCAGGACTGGTGTGGTGGTTACTTCAGAGAGGGAGCTACCCTGTAGCAGTGAGACTGAAGATGCGAGCCACAGCTGCTTGTGGGTACTGATGTTCCCTTGGACAGAGTGACTGCAAGGGCAGAGGTGAGTTGTAGTTCTAAGGCTGACAGTGAGACACTCCTGCCAAGAATACCGCACTCCTGTGGAAGGGAAGGTGGGAAGGGTTACAGAAGAGAGTTGAGACAGGCTCCGCTCTCAGACCCTACATTAGAAGGCCTGAAGGAGGTAGCTAGTAAGGTACCTGATTCTCAAGGGAAGGGGGAATCTGTATGCTTAGACGAAGGGTTACTGTATAGAGACTGGTCCCCTGAGGGAGGGCTAGAGGGTGAGAAAATACAGCAGTTGGTAGTGCCCAGAGCCTACCGTCTGGCACTTCTAGCCATAGCCCATGACCCTTTGCATGTCATATGGGCATAAAGCGTACCAAGAGATGTATCATGCAGAACTTTTATTGACCTTGTATTGCCAGAGATGTAACAGGGTTACACTAGTATATCCTAGTGGTAGTAGATTATGCTACCAGATACCCTGAAGTGGTGGCCCTATTCTCCTTTGAGGTAGAAAAGGTGGCAAATGCTTTGAGATTTTCAGCAAGGTAGGTTTCCCAGAAGAAATACTGATAGAGAGGTGGCAATTTCATGTTGGACCTGCAGGCTTGTCTGTGGAAGCACTGTGGGGTGAAGCACCTAAAAACCACCTCCTACCATCCCCCAGACTAATGGTCTGGTTGAGAGATTAAACTCTGCACTAATGCTACAGGCATTTGCAGACCAATTTAAAAGGGAATGGGACAAATATTTCCCCTGTTTGTTTGCTTACAGAGAGGTGCCCCAGGAATACACAGGTTTGTCACCCTTTGAGTTGCTGTATGGGCATAGGATGAGCGGACCTCTAGATTTGATTCGTGATGAGAGGGAGGGTGTGTGTGAATCCCACAAGGAGTCTGTTGTGGCATATGTCCTAAATCTCAGGACAAGGCTTAGGAAGCTCATGGGCTTGGCTCAGGAGAACCTGGCAGAATCCCAACAGCAGAAAAAGGTCTGGTACGACAGGAATGCTCTTGCTAGAGAGTATGCTCTAGGGCAGCAGGTTATGGTTCTCATTGCTGTCAGACACAACAAGCTGTAGGCAGCTTGGGAGGGACCCTTCAAAGTGGTAAGGAGGGGCACATATTTTATCATGCTAACATGATGAAACCTTACCATGATAGAGAGGCCCTTGTGTTGAGGGCAGGAAGAGTCTGAGGGGGATCTGGTGACTGATCTCCGTGAGGCTTGCACTGACACCTCAGTGGAAGGGGTAGCAATGTCCCAGCAGCTAACCCCCTACCCAGGTTCGAGACATCTGAACAGTGTTACAGGAGTTTGGAGGCATGTTCACTGGGAAACCAAGGTGCACCCACCTGGTGCAGCACCATGCAGATACAGGACCCCAGAGGCTTATTAAGCAGACCCCTTATAAGGTGCCTGAGAGAGTCAAACCGACTCTGAGGGAGGCGATGCAGAAAATTTTGGAACTGGGGTAATCCAAGAGTCCAGCAGTCCCTGGGCCACCCCAGTGGTGCTGGTATCAAAGAAGGATTTCAGCACTAGGTTTTGTGAGGACTACAGAAAATTAAATAGTCAGAGTCAGATGCTTACCCCATGCCTAGGACAGATGAAGCTCTAGTGCACCTGGGTGGGGCTACGTATCCTACCACTATTGAGCTTACCAAGGGTCACTGGCAGGTGCCCTGGACTCCCAACACTGGAGAACCTTTGTGACTTCTTTTGGCTTGTATGAGTTCACGAAGATGTCCTGTGGGATGAAAAATGCCCCAGTGACTTTCCAGAGGCTGGTAGATTGTATCCTAGCAGTAGCATGAGATTTCACCCTTTCTTACCTGGATGATATTGCCGTCTACAGCCATTTCTGGCAAGATCACCTTCAGCATGTCAGGGAGGTGCTGAGCAGACTACAGAGGGCAGGGTTGACCATTAAGCTCAGTAAGTGTCAGGTGGATGTGGCGGGGGTCTCCTACCTGGAACATAAAGTGGGGAGTGGTAAGACCAGGCCAGAACCTGCCAAAGTGGAAACCATTCAGGCATGGCCTGCCCCTGTTACCAAAAAGCAGGTGAGGGCTTTCATAGAGACAGGGTAGCAGGGTACTACAAAAGGTTTGTCCCCAATTATAGTACAGTAGCTGCTCCCCTCACAGACCTGACAAGGGAAAACAGGCCAGATAAGGTAGTGTGGACTCCAGCATGTGAGCAAACATTCCAGAAGCTTAAAGGAGCTTTGGTGGAGAACCCCTGTGTTAGCCAGTCCTGATTACAGCAAAGAATTGGTTGTGCAGGTGGATGCTTCAAACTGTGGGGTGAGAGCTTTATTCAGCCAGGAATCCTCAGAGGGAGAAGTGCACCTAGTGGTATATCTCAGCTGTAGGCTCCAACCCAGGGAGGAATGCTATGCAGCTGTAGAAAATGAGTGTCTACCCATAGTGTGGGCACTGCAGAAACTTCAGCCATATCTATATGGAAGGAAATTCACTGTAGTTAAAGACCACAATCCCTTATCGCACAAAATTAAGTTTCCACGAAATGTAAACCGAACGCACTTGAACGAAAGAGCTTTTCACCAAAAAAAGCATTTTCGTTAGTGTGCAAAAAAAATTACAAATAAGAAAATTGGAGAAAAAACACATTGCAAGCCCCCTGCATCCCCCATGTTGGGGTCTGCACCCCCCTACTTTTATATTCTCACTCTGAGATCGCACTACAGTGGGGAAAAAGGGAATATTCCCTTATCCCCACTGTTCTGCGATCTCAGCAACAGCCATTTCCCTACATTTTTGTCCTTTTTTAGCACACTTTCACAAAAGTGCTTTTTCAATGAAAAGCATTTTCCTGAAAGTATGTTCGGCTGTTTCACTTTCAGTGAAATGGCAATTCGATAAACAGTACAGATCCCCCTTAACATGGCAACTTCAATCGAGCCAGAAAAATGCCAAGTTACTAAGGTGGAGCCTGGGGTTGCATGCATATGATATGACAATGTAGCACCGCAGTGGGGTTAGCAGTGCCAATGCAGATGGGCTGTCAAGACAGGGAATTGGGGTAGTGTATTCCCACATAGGCTCAACCCAGTCAAGCAATGTTTCTCACGGGTCACTTGAAAAACTGTCTTGAGTCTTGGGTGGGTGGGGGGGATGTCATGAAAGGATATACTGCCAGCCCAGCTATCTAGAATTTTGTAAATTGTCATTTGTGAATATCAACATGATTCATATGCTTGTGTTACAAATGTATTAGAACTGTATGTTATGTGTATATCAAACTGCCGGTACAAAATTTTTGTTGAAAAGGGTTTACAAAGTACTGAGCTTAAAGATGTAGCCACAGTGTACCTTACTGGAAAAGAACAAAAATGTATATACAGTAATGTAACTGATTAAATGTATTTTAACATGGGAAACTGGAACACAGGAGGTTAATTTGCAAACCTTCAGCAAAATAGCTGAAATTAAATTACTTTATGACAGCAAGAGACAGGATGTCTATACTATGGAGCTCTCTGTGTTGTCTGGAAAGAGAAATAATTACTAGGCTTGAGATGTGGAAGTGTGATATTGCTTTATGACTTCCAACAGCTGCACAGTTATGAGCCAAATGCCTTTGTTTATGTATTTTCACAGGTAGACGCTAAATGCGACCAGCTGCATCACTGGTTGTTTTTCACCTGGGATAGAGTAAAATGACAACAAATTATGTCATTCTGCAAGCTGTCCCAGCAGTAATAGTTGAGATATTAATGTAAGAACTCTCTGAGAGAGACTGAGTATTCTGTATTTTCTTTGACCTGACAGCTGGAAAACCCATTCACCACATCTGCACAGCTTGCTCTGTCAGTAAGTAAACTAGGATATAGTAATTCTCTAGATATAGTCAGGAATATAGCAAAGCTTAATCTAGATGTTTTTCTTTATTTGATACTGTCCTGCAGTGTTTTTAAGTATTTCCTGTGATTTTAAACGCTGATGTTACTGTGATTATATACTGAGTATTTTCTTGTTCTTTTATTATTTATTATTAAATATATTTAAACCTTTAATTGTGGTTGATATTTGTGAGACATATTTAAGTTCTGAGAGTACTTGCATATTTATTTGGGGACACTGTGGGCTACTCCTAATAGCCTTACTCTTGGTCAAAATACCATTTGTATTAAGAGTAAATTACATAGTAAGATTGGACACCCTTTAAGGGCCTTAAAGTAACTGATAAGGAGCTGGCTGGTGCCAGTGAAAACTGACGTATAGTCTGGGCAGAAGGGGGGGCATAGCTAGTCAACCTGTGCAAGCCTTTCGCAGATGTGTCTGTCTGTGTATAAATCAAACCTCAGTGTGTGTGGTGTGTGGTGTGTGTGTCCGTTACTTGACAGGGACACAAAGCACTGGTTGGACAGAGAAGAGAGGGTGCTGGAGTTCTTGGCTTAGCCATTCAGTTGAGATCTCAACTCTATACCTGTGCCAGTGAGGAGTCTTATTGGGGATCTGGAGAAAGAGGGAAAAACCTGCCCTGGACTGACTGTGGTCTCTGTGTGCCGTTAAGGGAAATTGCACTTGATGCAGGGAGCTGCATCTAGAAATACTTTGTGTGTAACTTGTCATCCTACCAGTGCACGTCTCCCACTGGTGCTAGTGGTGAGGATTGAGGCTCCTTGATTACTGGTCCAGTGTTGGGGTGTCACAGCCCTTTTTGATGGCTTCACCTTGTTTGGCCCTAAGGTGAAGGAGAACTCTCAGTAGGAGTGAATAAGATGGAAAGATATTTGCCATTAGAAATCTGTTTTATACCCTTCAAGGGACCTTGTCCCAGAGCCAGAGAGGTGGCAGAAACATGTTGTTCAGAAAGATGCAAGGTTCTCCCCAAGACTGATAGAGAAAGACCCTCTCATGGCAGAGGCAGGAACTCTAATGGAAGATGCTACCGTGTTGCAGAGGTGGCCTGCAACATCAGGGCTTCAGAAATCCTTTTTCTGAGAAGCCCTTTCAGCATCCTTAAAGGGTTTACCCGGCTGCTGCACTCTGGAGGTAGTCGGGGGGGGGGTGCTTATCTCTACAACCCAGAAGCCTGGATAGCCATTACTAAAGATACCTGGATGCAGAGTATAATATCAAGAAGTTCTTACATACTGTTTTCCCCAAAATGCGACAAATTAATTCCCAACATTCCACCCAGTCAGAGGAAAGCAGCAGCCACAGAAATAGAAAAGCTGCTGAAAAAGAGGGTCATCCAAGTAGTCCCCTTGAGCAACAAGGATCTGGAACCTACTCAAAATTCTTTTTAGTGCCACAAAAGAGAGGAATGTAGACCAATTTTGGATCTCAGCAATCTAAATCAATTTGTTAAGCAGTCGAAGTTCTAGGTGGTCACAGTTCAATCCATTCTACCACTGTTACCTAAGGATGACTGGATGTGCTCAGTAGATCTGTAGGATTTGTACTACCACATCAAGATACACAGGCACTCCAGGACATATATACACTTGAAATGCGGATGACCTGGATTCTTGCTCCGGTACCAGCAAATATTCACCAGCAAAATGTAAAGCTCACGTTGTTGTAAATTACAACTTCAAAAAATACCAAGTAGTGCCAAAATAGTAAGGAACGATGAAATCCAAACAAAATGCTTTATTCCACAGAGTAAAACACGTAAAACACAAGTGCTTTCGCCCGTTAACAGGCTTTTTCAAGTGTACAAGTTTCAACTAAAAACAATACTCTTATAGTACTTTAGCAAAGGAGTTATTGGTTAATTAACTTAAATCAATTAATTATTTTCATCGAGAACCAATAGTTTCTTTGATCAAATTAACTCCTACAACAGTGCTTAAGTCACTACAATTGAATGAATGTTTCCGAATGCTCGTAGATGTTAGAAATTCTAAAAATGTTGCATTACATTTCTTTTTGTGATACTAGAAAATAAATAATGAAAAATTAAAATAGAATTCGCTTCCAGGTACGTCACTAACATAATACTTAAAACAAATGTTTCATCTATTGATTATTTATATTACATATATACACTTCCTTGTGGGAGCCAGTCAGTTCAGAGCCCTGCTATTTGGTCTCACCACAGCCCCCTGGGTGTTCACCAAGTGCATGGCAGTGTTTGGGGCTCAGCAGAGACTGCACAGATTCCTGGTGTTTCCTTATCTAGACAACTGTCTCCTTTCTGCTTCCACCAAGCCTATACTGATTAAAACTATAGGTTACTTGCTCCATCTGTGTCTTTTACTAGGTATTACAATAAACTTTACCTTATCTCAACTTTCCCGTACTCACACTCTGGAATTTATTGGTGCCAGTCTAGATACAGTGATACAGATCACAAGTTTACCATAGACAAGACTAGACAACCTGTGAAGCCAAGTCTTTTACATTCTTTCTCTTCCTTCCTCTCCAGCTAGGCTACTATTACATCTCTTCAGATCAATGGCAGCTTCAGTAGTGTTGGTACCCATAGCATGGTTTCATATGAATGTATTGCAGTGGACACTTGAGGTACAGTGGTCAGTAGGGTGCCATCCTCTGAAAGCACCTATTTTTATTACGGATATTTGCAAACAACACATAGCATGGTGGATTCGTGCAGAAGTTGTCTCTCTGGGTCACCCTTTCATTCTTCATTTGCCCAAGGCCATTGTAACAATGGATGCTTCCCAACAACGGTACATTACTTAGCAACGGTAGTCCTAGGCATGTGGTCTTAGAGGCCAATCTTCACATCAGTATCCTAGGATGAGAGAAGTCATATTGGCACTGCAGGCATTTCAGGATGTTCTCCCTCTAGGGTTGATTGCTCTTCAGACAAACAACAGGTTGGTAGTGCGGTAAATCTGCAAACAGGGAGGAAACCCGATCCTACCCCACATGTTGAGAGGCCGGGAGAATGTGGCAATAATCAGTTTCTTCTGGACACTTTCTATTGGCAATGCATATTCCAGAGAAAACCAAAGTGCTAG
Source organism: Protopterus annectens (assembly GCF_019279795.1). Taxonomy (NCBI): domain Eukaryota; kingdom Metazoa; phylum Chordata; order Ceratodontiformes; family Protopteridae; genus Protopterus; species Protopterus annectens. The sequence goes on along the minus strand of NC_056733.1, from coordinate 218,082,898 downwards.
CAGACAAACTGGGCAGATCCATTTTACTTCGTCACGAGTGGTTGCTCAGTCAGTCAGTGATGCAGATTATATTTCACCAGTGGGCCAACTGTGTTGCAGCCTCTTTGCTTCTCTCTTCTATTCTGTGTGCAGCAGGTACTTTTGCCTGCATCACCCCAGACGGGGAGTCATTGAGAGAGACTGTGTTTCATGATCTCCCCCCCCCCCCCAACCAAGTCTTCTATATGCCTTTCCCTCATCCCCAAGTTTCTCCAGAAAACATTGCAGTGGAAGAGCAAGGTAATCCTCATTACTCCATTCTGGTCTTGCCAAGTGCGGCTCCCCTTTCTGTGGCCTCATCTACTCACCCATTTGGGTTGCTTCACCTAGACATTCAATCCCTTAAACTGACCACATGGTTTCTCCACTTAAGTTGATGTCCAGGAACTCCAAGATTTCTTCCCAGTTCATCGCATCCTTACATCCTTTCTAACAGTTTCAACCAGGAAGATTTAGAAGGTCAAGTGGAAAAAGATTTTCTATTTGGGCCCTTCAGAGACTATTACAACCTTTTTCCAGCTCCCGTTCTGCTGTTCTTGACTTTGCTTTCATTTTCAATAAACGAGCTAGTTATTCAACAATTAAAGTGCAACTTGCTGCCATTTCAAATTTTCACCTATGCAAAAACACTCTCCTCCAGCCTCTCTGAAATTGTATGAGACTTTTCAGAGTACTCCTCTTCTCCGATCCCCTGTTAAAAGGCCCATCCCTCCTTGGGACCTAATGGTTGATCTTCAGGCTTTGACTCAACCTCCCTTCAAGCCTTCAGCCAAGACAGAATTAAAGTTTCTGTCATGGAAAATCCTTTTCTTTTTCGCCATTGTATCAGCTAGATGGTATCAGAACTCCAGGTGCTTTCTTGTCAGCTAACTTATCTGATTTTTTTTCATAAGGATAGAGTATCCTTTCAAATTAACTCTTCCTTCCTGCCTAAGGTGGAATCGGAGACAAATCTAAACCAGTCAATACATCTACCAGTCTGCTTTCCAATTTTTTCCAGTAACAGAGAGAATATTTGCTTCACTTGTTGGATGTTCATAGACAACTTAGATTCTGTATTCACAGAACTAAAGATTTAAGAAAGTCAGAGTAACTGTTAGTTTCCTTTTCCAAGGCCAGGTTGGGCAAGGCAGTATCAAAAGTAACCTTAGCTAGATGGCTGACAGACTACATTGCTTTTGTCTACAAGAGTAAAGGATTTTCATTACCCAAAACATCTAATGCCCATTCCACCAGATATATGGCCTCATAGTCTGCTTTTTAGTCCAGAGCTTCTGTAGATGGCATTTGTGCAGCTGCTACATGGTGCACTTGTTCACACCTTTGTAACTCATTACAAATTGGGCATTTTATCTAACAGTAGGGAAGCATTTGGCTCCTCTGTACTCAGAAATATCCTTCCTTGAAGACCACCCCGAGCTACTGTAGCTGGGGACTCTGTCCCACCAGATGTGGAAAAGACAAAAAAGATAACATCAGATATTAGTTATGTACTCACCATAACTCCGCATTTGTGTCATCTCTTTTCATCCTTCCTCCACTTCTCACCCAACAAGCCCCTTCCTATTTCCTAGTATGTCATGAGGGGCTTTTCTCTCGTCAGTCTTGCTACATGAGCTCCAGTGCCTTTCTTTTTTTGCTCTGTGTTTCGGCTGTAGTTGTTTTACCTCTTGTTCAGGGGATGGTAATGGTTGGTAATACTCTGACATATATTGGTTAGCTGAATGGAGGGCAAACTCGATCTGAAATAATTGAGGAGAAGGGGGTGATGAGTAAGGGGAGGAGCTCAAGTTGCAGAGCTTAAAGTCTAACGAAGTGGCCCAGGACAGATCAGGGAACCGCCTTTTGAGGAAGACAAAAATCAGACAACACAGATGCAGAGTTATGGTGAGTATATAACTTAAATTTAAAAGAGGAAGAACAATTTGGTTTATAGCTTGAACTTTAATATTCTTAGATGTCCATATCAGTCCTAGTCTTCTGAAGTATTCCTTACTGAGTTTCATTTACGTGTTCATGTTTTATTGAACCTTCATCAGTGCCCAGATATTTATTTACTGCTTGCTCACGTTCCTTTACATCACATTCCTGTCCTAGATTGATATTTTCTTGGCTCTGCATCTTTTCTGCTTTAAACGTTGCTTTTGCGCATTTATCAAGACCAAATGTCATCCTTGAGAAAGTTTTAATCACTTGCAGTTGTACTTTCAACTCGTCTTCTTATGAACTATGCAGTTTTAAATCATCTACAAAAATTACTGGAAGCCAAAAATCCAAACAAACCAAAGAAAGCAACCAAAGGAGTAGTCCACACAGGATTTATTCAGTAATCCTGTGTGGACTACGCCTTTGGTTGCTTTTGTTGCTTATCTACAAAAAATAGATGAGAAATCTTTAAGAAAGTTTATTTTCTAGTAGCCAAATTGTAACCAAGACCTATTCTGTTAAGTAAACGGCTTGATGGATTAAGGGCAAGAGAAAACAGCAGTGACAAAGAAATGCCCTGGAATATTCCCCTTTGAATTTTTATCCCCCAGATAATAATTTGCCCTTTGTTATGGTTTAATTGCAAAGCAGTTTGCCAGTATTTCATAGTCACTGTACTGTAATTCATCAGTGTAGGATGTATCATATATATATCTGTAAGCACTCCTTCGTCCATGAATATGGGATGCTGTCATATGCCATTTTGTAATTTCTCTATATCATACTTAAGATTCTTCTGCTTTATAAAATTCTCCATTGTGGCTTTATTTAGCAATAAATGATCCTTTGTGCCATATGATTTTCTTTTGTTACCCCTTGGTTATATTACCATGATTGATTTTTCTCTAGACCGTAAGCTGTGTCTACATCAATTCCAATATATAATTTGTACATCATCAGAAGACAAGTTATTGGTCTATAGTTTTTAGAGTGGCTTACAGGTTTACTCTTAAGGAGGATTATCATTTTTCCTGATAACCAGACTGGTGTCTGTCTGTTTGGAATGCACATATAAGTAGATATCCATCCATTTCACTGTTGCAGTATTCACCACTCCTGCAATCACCTGCCAAGGATGGTCTAATGTTCAGCCAGTATACCAAAGCCTTAATTACCTAGGGCATTGTACGTCAGATGTATGCTTCTCATGTAGGCGTACAGCATAAAGGTGAAGTAAGAATGAATTGATCAGCCCAGAACTCCATTGCTGCAAGTCCAAATGTCATTATCATATGTCAGTCTGAACATCCTTCACTTTGGTGGTTATATCGAGCCTACATCTTCAAGATAAGTACCCTGTTGAGGTTCCTTTTTCTTATATTTTTAGTGAGTTATAAATCATCCAGAAAAGGGTAATGTCAGTGTGGGTGGCAGATTTCCCATAAGGACTGCCATGATAGGTGCCTGTTTTGGTTAGGTGTGTCTCACCACCACACTCAATGTCCCATCTGTCAGGCTTTTGTGCGTAAGACTGTACATGGATGTCTTTCTTCCCTTTCCATTTATTTTGAGAGCTAACATCTCAAGCTGTTTGGCCCTAGGTACCATGGCAGAATCCACTCACCCCAAGGTACAGCTGTCACTCAAGAAGGCGGCAAAGAAATTTAGGCCTGAGCCTGCTGCTGTTCAGCCTACACCAGATGTCTCGCTTGAAGTGTATGATTATCTGGAGGACAGTCTGCAATTGCCATTGATTTTTTTCTGCATCGACTTTCTTGGGAGGCCAGCACAAAACCTGCTTTTTGCATGTCCTCAGAGACTTTGCAGACATCCATGATTATCTTTGAGGGGCCAACAAAGGTTCCTCAGATCCTTGTTAGGGAACATGTGCCAGGTACCTTGATCGAATCCATGTTGGGATCCATACCACCATGTTTTGTCATGGCAGTCATCCCATTTAAGAAAAGCCAGAAAATTAAATATGTTGCGTCTACTACCAGGGATCCACAAAGGGAATGTCAGGTCTTCACTCAAGGCTTGTTCATTTCTTTGATGGCATTGAAGCCTCCCTAGGGGATTTCAGTTCCTGCACCCCCATGGTCCTCTACCCCAAAAAGCAAGGGACCCTGAGTCCTCAGATGAGTACTGTGATTCTGATGCTGACTCTTTAGCTTACTTCTCCTAGTTGCCTTCTCCTTTAGACTATGAGTTGGAGAGAGAGGAAACTGTCACTCCTGATTCTCCATTGGAGGAATGGTCTTATACGGTTCATAGGTAAGCACTGGGCTATCTGCCCGAGGGCATCTATAAGCCTAGCCAGAATGTGTTGGCTTTCACTGCCACCTTTGATTAGTTCCCTGTGCCTCAGTCCAGCAGAGCCATTAGATCCCTGTGCCTCTGTCCAGCAGAGCCACTGCAGTGATCCATGGGGTAAATTTTCTGTTTCCTATCCACTCGTCAAGGTTTCTTTTGTGTGAGTGAGGGGCTCTGCCTAATGAAGATTGGAATCCTGTTCCAAAGTATGATGGAACATTTTAAGTGGGATTGCTCCCAGTTATCCGACTTAGAAAAGGTATTGAGAGTTATTACAAAGAGACTTTTCTAAACCTTCTGCTGTCTCTTCTCTGCTGGCTGCTCTGTTGGATATGTTCTTGGCTGCTTCCCTGGCAACAGACTCATCCTGTAGCCCTAAGAAGCCTGACAGGTTCTATGTGTGACAGATGCCTGCAAGTTCTTGTACAAATGCCCTTTATCTAATCCAGTGGTGATTTATTTGTCTACTGATAAGCCTTCTATGCTGTTACCCTCTTCTAAGCTCCTTCCCTCGGACAAGGACAGTAGAGCTATGGAGAAAATTGGTAAGAAATTCTACATTTCTACTATTTTAGCCTTTAGGGCTATAAATTACCAGACGCCATATGACAAGATACATTTTGTCTCTTCTTTCTCATGTTGGGAATGTTTTCTTTGACTTGCCTGAATTTGAGGGTAAGGTCTCAGCTGTTTCATTATAACGTTCCACTTCCCAAGTTGCCTGTCATTCTTTGAACTGCAGCTATGATGCTGCAGATGCCTGCAACTCTGTGATGAAGCATTATTCCTGGCTTTGCCTTCAAGGTTTGTCAGATGATATTAAACCAAACTTCTGGATGCTCCACTGTATAACCAAAACTTGTTGGCACTGTGGTTGCAGAACTCTTTAAGACCTTGCAGGATCAATGCAAGGGCACAAGATTTGAAGCACATCTTTTTCTACCATTCCCAAGTTTCATAGGAACTATCCTATTGAGACTGCCTAGACAGTTTGACAAGGATAAAAAGGCTCCTAGATGTGTATTTTCTGATAAGCCTACTTAAATACCTAGACCCCCAAAACAGTCCTTTCCTGACAAGTCTGCAGCCATCTGACTTTATGCCCTTCCTTCCTCTTGGGCTGGTTTCCTTGTTCCTCAGGCTTTCTGTGCCTCTCCCAGTTTAGCAAAAATTACCAGAAACTCTTCGGTGTTCTTTCCATTATCAGACAGGATTACTTTATGGCCTGGAAAACCCTTCCCTCTTTCTCCGGTATCCCTTAACCTCCTGCAGAACAACTGCCTCATTTTCCACGAGTATTAGAGGGTCTATTAGACCAGAATGCCATTCAGCCGGTTACTCAGACTGAGAGGGGCCTAGGGTTTTATTACAGAATGTTTCTGGTCCCCAGGAAAGAGGGGTCTTAACAACCTGCTCTGGATATTTCCTTTCTGAACACTTTTCTTATAGTGCCATCCTTCCAAATGCTTTCTCTTCAGACATTTTCTCTGTTGCTTCTCCAGGCCTTTATATTTTCCCTGGATCTAATAGATGCCTACCTTCATATTCCTATCTACCCTCTGTTCTGGATATTTTTGCGTTTCTCAGTTTCTTCCTCTCATTTTCAGTTCTCTGCTTTGCCCTTTGGGCTTTCAGTGGCCCCAAGGGTATTTGCCAATTGCCTAACTCCGATGTTCTCCTTTTGCAGGCTTCCAGACATTCATATATTTCTATATCTGGACAACTTCTTACTTCAGACCCCTTCCCAAACCAAACAATTGCAGGATCTTTATTTCACTCCGCCTCTATTGCACAGCCTGAGGTTCACGTTTAACCTTCAGCAGTCATTGTTGACTCCATCTCAGGATCACATTGTTCTAGGCAGTAGGATCCAAACCGTTCCACTGCTAAGCCTCTCTTCCTGCCACCAAGGTACACTCTCTTAAGAATTATTTTCTTTCCCTGCTTCCCTGCTCTTTCTTCCAGCTAAGAAGTTTCTCAAGGCCCTGAGGTGCATGGCTTCTGCCCTCCCTCTGCTTCCCTGGGCTACTGCTTCATATGAGAAAGTTTCAGTGGCATCTCAGATCAGTGTGGCTTCAACACTGCCACCTGCTAGAATATCTGGTTCCTCTGCTTCCTTGTCTCAAACTGGAATGTCACTGGTGGATTCAACAGGTATCTCTCAATCTGGGTGTTCCCTTTCAACATCTTTAGCTGTCTCAGGAAGTCTTCATGGAAACCTCAGAGCTGGGGTGGGGAGCCACTTTAGGCACCCTAAAGGTTCAGGGCCTTTGGTCCCCTTGTCAGAAGAGAGATCACATCAACATCAAGGAAATGAGCTGTTCAAGCTTTCCACTTGCTTGTAGGTGCCGGGTCACCTGAAGGTTGTAAAAGACAACATCCAAGTCATGAGGTACATTAACAATCAAGAAGGCACAAGGTCTTACCTTCTTTGCAGACTAGCCGTTCAAGCCTGAGAAATAGCCATCAATCTGCAGATGACCCTACAGGCGGTCTACATACTTTTTGAGCACAGTCTTGTGGCAGATTCTCTCAGCAGGTCTAGGACACATACCCTCATAAATGGATGCTTCACAGAGATGCATTGCTGGCCATAGTTCACCACTGGGGTGTTCCTCAAATGGATCTCTTTGCTTCCCCTCTGAACAGACAACTCCCTCGGTTTTGTTTGAGCCCCAAGTCCTTTGGTTTGGTAAGTGGATGCCATATATTTTTCATGAAAAGGAATGTTCTTTTATGCCTTTCCTCCCCTTTCTTTTCTTTCCGAGGTCCTTCACAGGATCAAGAAGAATACTCCAAAAGTCTTGTTGGTGACTTCTTTTTGGCCCAGGCAAACACTGGTTCCCCTTCTTATTCCATATGGCCAGGGGCAGTCATCACATGTTACCTCACCGCATGGACCTTCTCGCACAGGACAATCAATCTCTTCCACCTGCACTTGTCCATTCTTCAACTGACACTGTAGGTGATAGTTTTGTTTCCTTTCCAACACCAGTTTTCTGAAAACATGCTTAGAGTTCCACAGGAGGCCAGGAAACCCAATGCCAGAAAATCATACATGTCTAAATGGAAGAGATTTTCTGTCTGGTGTCTTAAACATCATCACAATCCATTTTCAGTGGGGGTCCCCGTGATTCTTTCCTACCTGTGTGAACATTTGCATGGTGGCTTTGGTATATTGTTCAGTGAAAACTCACTTGTCCACTTTTTTTCTGTCTCATCCTTTGGTCTCTAGATTAATGCCCATTCCACCACCTTGGAATCTGAAAAACTGGCTCAGGCTCCTTTTGAGGTTGCTTGCCTACTCTTTGCAACATTGCACCTGGAAGACTGTTTTATTGGTTCCTTTAACCTCTACCAGAAGGGTATCTGAACTTTTGACCTTGATGGCAGTCCCTACTTTTTTGTTTTTTCTTAGAGACAATGTGTCCTTCCGTACGAATCCTCCTTTTATGTCCAGGGTGGTTAATGAGCTGTACCTTACTCAATCTATCCAGCTTTCTTCTTTTTTCTCTTCTCTGCAGTCTGCTAATGAGAAAGGTCTTTATACCTTGGACTTGCATAGACAGCTCTGATATTATTTAGACAAAACAAAGTTCTTTTGTGCATCCATTCAGCTTTTTGTTTTCATACCACGACATTGGGTTTGACAGTTTCTAAAAAAACATCTCCATCTGGATTTGCAATGCCATTTCTTTTTGTTATTCTTTTCATGGCAAACAGTTGTCTGCTTCAATTAGGGCTCATTGTACTAGAGCAATGGCTTCCTAGGGGGGTTTCTTCAAGGGTTTGGACATAAACTTCTTCCTTGAAGCAGCCAACGCCATTACATCAGTCTTTCTTGCTGTGCGGTGCCCTAAGCAGAAGCAAGTTCGCAAGTGCCGGTCGGCCGACTCCTGAAATTTTCGTTTTTGGGTTTCAGAACTGAAGTCTTCAACTAAGCTAAGTACCCCATTGGGGAAACTTTCTCTTGCTCTAAACTGATGTCAGTAAAAGTCAATAATTGTAGTTCTTGTGGAAAGCAAATACCTCATAAAGATTTTCATTCGTACTGCATTCCTTGCCTAGGCTCTGACCACTACGTACCTCGCTGTCAGTTTTGTGCCTTATTTAAACAACGAACTGTTCATCGATTTATTTATGCTTCTACATATTTTGGTACTCTGTTCAACTATCCAGATATGGCTTCGGTAAGCCTCCCGACTACCGACATTCTGAAAAAACGCAAAGATAAAGACAGAGACAGACTGCATAGGTCCAAAGCTGCCGACGACGCTTCTCCTAAGCTAGTTGCCAGTTCACCTTTACTCAGTGAGGTGCTTTCGCAGCCCCTGATACCTGCTACTTCAGATTGGCAGGCCTCTACTGAGACCCATTTGGAGTCCGGTATGCCGCGCGATGCTTCAACTGTGGAACCTGCGGATGTCTCTACCTTGGATGGGTCTGGAGCCGCTGTGCAGGCACTGGCTTCTGAGGGTGTATTCAGGCCTACAGGCCTACTGGCTTGCATATTAAACTGACTCCATCTTCTTCAAGGCCTAAAACTCGATCCATGCCTAGAAAATCGACGCCCCAGACCGCATGGTCAGGTCTCTATGCCTAAAAAACAAATGAGAATGGCTGAAGACCTTATTACTTTAATCAGGTGAAGCCACCTTTCCCCCTCTACGAGACCTAGGACAGAGTTTTCTTATGATTCTTCTGATCAGGATTCTGAAGTTTGTTTCCTCTGATGACCAGGATTTACCTTTATTTACCTATGAGGATTCTGATGCAGAGGACTCTATTCTCTCTGCTTCCCCTCCAGAGGATTTCTCATTTGGTGAAAGCTTGCATGCTCTTAGGGAGCATTTTCGCTGGGAAAGCCAGGATTACTCTGACTCTAAAAAGAGGCTTAGGGATTTCCTACTCCTGCCCCAACACAGGCCTTTAGCTATCCCCCCTGTACTGGACATAGTTGATGATGCCTTTTCGGAATCTAGCTTGGCCCCTGACTCTCTACCTCCTGCTGTCAGAACGCCTGATAGATACTACAGGGTTCCTGACTCTCAAAAGTTCCTTTTTAAAAATCCTACTGCGGATCCTGAGACCATTTCACAGGGACCCAAGGTCTTTAAGGCTACTACTGCCAAAAATCCTACCCCCTCTGATAGAGATTCCAGGGCACTGGATAGATGGGGTAAGAAGGTATACACTTCTGCAACCTTAGCCATTAGGGCCTTAAACTGCCAGTTTCATATGTTAAAGTATCAGCAGCATATTATTGGATTGCTTAAACAGAAAATTATGTTGATTCCTGATTGTGCTGAAAATAAAGATTTACAGGATTTAATGCATTCTGCTGAACATGTTGGAAAACATACTTTGTAATGTGGTTTTGATTCACTAGAGGCACCTTGCAGGGCTGCTGTCACTGGGTCTGTACTTAAAAGGCATGCTTGGCTTAAGGAGCAATCTTTGCCAGATCATGTTAAAGCTAAATTGCTGGATGCTCCCTTAAACCAAGACCACCTGTTAGGCAACAAAGCAAAATAAGTACTTAAAAAGATGGAGGAAAAAGCTAAATCAAGATTTCCTGCAAGTGCAGCCTCCCAGATTTAGAAGGCATTGGCCCTCTAAATATTGGTCCTTTCCTGCCTCTTCCAGGCGTTCACAGTCCAAACCTAGAACCAGCAGAATTCCCAGGCTTCAGTCCCAAGGTACTCACAGGGCTAAGCAGTGGGGGGCTCCCAATTCCAAGGACAGGGAGTGGTAAGACACCCCCCTATGGTAAACTGTCTCAATGACTTAACTTTAAATGATGTTCTTCGTCTCACATTGCTGCAGTCATAACCTGTGGGTAGTCCGCTGTTCTCGGTCGGCCCGAATACCAAAGTGTTAGGCTGGCGTCGGTCACGGCGCTCAGAGCTGACGTCAGTACGCCGTAGTACTTAAGTGCATGACCGACACCATATCCTCAGTCTTTCTTGCCACGTGGTCCGAAGCAGAAGCAGCGTTTGCAAGTGCCGTTCGGCGTTCTGAAATTTTCGTTTTTCGAGTTTCAGACCGAAGACCAAGTTGGGCTAAGTACCCCGTTGGGGAATATTTTTGTCTTTTCTTGCTACTGTTTATCCGGATGTCAGAAAAAGTTAATAACTGTATTTCTTGTGGGAAACAGATACCTCATAGGGACTATCACTCTCTCTGTATTCCTTGCTTGGGGCCTGAGCACGACATAGTTGGGTGTCGCTTTTGCGCTAGATTTAATAAGCGCACCATAAAACGCAGATTAGACTGTGCTCGGCTTGTTTTCGGTAAGCGGTGTAACTACAACATGCCGTCGGATCCTCCGACGCCCGCTACCGCAAAAAAGCAAAAGGATAAATCTCTTAAGTCTAAACCGGATGAGTCGTCCGTTCTATGGAATCTACGGTTGAGTCGGTGGATCCAGCCGAGGTCTCGGCTGAATCCCAAGAGGAACCTTTAGTGTTACAACAGTTGGCCTCTCAGGAGTTAGGTCAGGCCGAGGGGGCTTCTCAGGTTTCTGTGGTTCCATCCTTACAAAAGGTAATTAGGCCTTCTACTTCTGTTACTAAAGGCCCTGCTAAGGCTAGACCTGGTCTTTCTGGTACAAGCCACAGCCCTAGTACTTCGGGCTCTGTTCCTAAAAAACACGTTGAAAATGGCAGAGGATTTGATTACTTTGATTAGGGGTTCTATGCCCCCTCCTGAGAAGAGGCCTAGGGTGGAGACAGATTTAGAGGGATTGGAGCATTCCTCAGATTTCTCCGAGTCCTCAGCTGAGGATGTTCAGGATTTTCCTCCCTATTCTGATTCGGATGCAGAGGATTCCTGTCCTTCTGCTTCTTCAGAGGATTTTTCTTTTTCTGAAACCTTGCACTCCATGAGGGAGCATTTCAAGTGGGAAGGTCAGGATTTTTCTGATTCTCGTAAGAGGCTTAGGGAATTTTTGTTTTTGCCACAACATAGACCTTTGGCTATTCCCCCTGTTTTGGATATTGTTCAGGATGTTTTTTCTGAAGCTTCCCTTAATCCTGATTCTTTACCCCCTGCCCCTGTCAAGCCAGACAGGTATTACAGAGTTCCAGAGGCACATAAATATTTGTATAAGAGTCCTAGGGCTGACCCGGAAACTATTATCCAAGGACCTAAGGGTGTCAGGGCTTCTGTAGTTAAGAATCCAGTTCCTCTGGATAAAGATTCTAGAGCTTTGGATAGGTGGGGTAAAAAAGTGTATACCTCCTCCACATTGGCTATGAGGGCTTTAAATTGCCAGTTTCATATGCTGAAGTATCAGAACTTTCTGTTAGGTCAATTGAAATCTAAAGTAGATGCTTTGTCTGAGGGTACAGAGTGTCAGGAATTGCAGGACTTAGTTCATGCTTCAGATCAAGTTGGTAAGCATTCCTTGCAGTGTGGCTTCGATGCTCTTCAGGCTTCTTCCAGGGTGGCTGCTACTGGTTCAGTTATTCGTAGACATGCCTGGCTTAAGGATCAAAATTTGTCAGAGCATGTTAAAGCTAGAATTTTAGATGCTCCTCTCCAATCTGAAGTTCTTTTTGGCTCTCCTGTGGAGTCAGTTTTGAAAAAGATGGAAGAAAAAGCTAAGTCTATGCAGACGGTTAAGGAATTTTTGCAAGTGCAACCTCCTAAGTTTAGCAGGAATTGGCCTGCAAGAGGATGGTCTTATCCTTCTTCGGATGTTCAGTCTAAGGGCAGATCCAGACATGGTAGGGGCCGGGCTCACGCTCAGGGTTCTTTCAGACCTAGGACTTGGAGTTCTCCAGCACAATCTTCTGGTGAGGGAAGGGGTCAGCCTTTTCGTAAGCAGACCCAATGACCTGTGTTTCCAGCTGCCAGATTCTTCCTGTCTGGCAGCTCCTCTAGGCGGAAAGTTGGCACTTTTCAAGCAAAATTGGCATTTGGTCACCCAGGACAAGTGGGTGTTGGACATAATAAATCAAGGGTACAAGTTTTATTTTCACACTTTTCCTCCTTTCAAAGGCATGCCATATGTACCTCCTCAGCAAAGGCTAGAGGCTCACGAACAAATTTCTTTGCTTTTGGAGATGGGGGCAATCCAGGTGATACCTCCGTCGGAAGTAGGCCTAGGGTTTTATTCCCATCTCTTCCTTGTGCCAAAGAAAGGAAACACTTGGAGGCCAATCCTGGATTTGTCCATTCTCAATACATACCTAGACATTCCAAAGTTCAAGATGTTAACATTACAACAACTTCTGCCTCTGCTAGGCAAAGATCACTGGATGGTAACTCTGGATCTCAAAGAGGCTTATCTTCACATTCCTATCAGACCCAGCTGCAGGAGATTCCTGCTTTTTCGGGCTGGTACTTTTCATTATCAGTTCTCTGCATTGCCCTTTAGCTTATCTACTGCGCCCAGGGTGTTCACAAAGGTTCTGGCTCCTGTAATAGCTTTCTTAAGACTGAGGGGAATACAAATTTATCCTTATCTGGACGATTGCCTGATTCTTGCTCAAGACAAAGATAAGTTACTTCAACATCTACAGTATGTAATGGCAGTTTTAAGGTGCCTAGGGTATTCTGTGAACGAAACAAAGTCCAGTCTTGTACCCTCTCAAGACATGTGCTTTCTGGGTGTGAGACTGAATACAGCCTCTCAGATGGCTTTTTTGACCCCGGACAAACAGACATCTTCACCTATACTTCCAGCAATTATCAGTAATGTCCAGGCTGACTGCAAGGACAGTCCTTCAAGCCTTGGGGTTCATGGCATCTTGCATTCTGTTACTTCCCAATGCCAAACTGCATATGAGGAAGCTACAATGGTATCTCAAAAGTGTATGGACTCAACACTGCCACGATTTGGACACTGTCATTCAGATAATACCGTGCATCCAGAAAGAATTCTTGTGGTGGGCTCAGGAATGTCACCTAAACAAGGGACTCTCTGTGACCCGACCAGAGGCGAGTCAGATCTTAACGACGGATGCCTCAGACCTGGCTTGGGGAGCACACTTCAATGGGAAATGGATTCAAGATACGTGGCCTCCCAGACTACAGCATTTGCATATCAACATGAAGGAGATGTTAGCAGTACAATTTGCCCTGATGGCCTTCAAGGACCTACTTCAACCTGGACAGGTGTTGATTCAAACAGACAACACAACAGTCATGTGGTACATCAACAAGCAGGGGGGAACCCATTCTTACCCTCTTTGCAGACAAGCTATGATATTGTGGGAGACTGCTCTAAGTTTGCACATCAATCTTCAAGCACGGTTTCTGCCAGGAGCACAGAACTCCCTAGCAGATGTGTTGAGCAGACAAATTGTGGATCCACACGAGTGGAAATTGGATCCTCGCGTATTCCAACAACTGACAGTGGCTTGGGGAACTCCAGACATAGATCTGTTCACTTCTCCACTAAATTTCCAGCTTCCAAAATTTTGCACAAAGAGGTTTCACCCAAAAGCTTGGAAAGTGGATGCTCTATCCTTCAGTTGGAACAACCTTCACGTCTATGCTTTCCCTCCTCTGCCTCTCCTTCCCAAGGTACTCTTGAAAGTCAGGCAGGACAAGCCTTGCATGATTCTAATAGCACCAGATTGGCCACGCCAGCATTGGTATCCTCTGCTTAGGAGTTTAGTTCAGGAGCCTCCTTGGCCTTTACCACCGATCCCTCACCTGTTGTCTCAGTCAAGCAATCATTTGCTCAATGTCAGGGTACAGTCCCTGCATCTAACAGCCTGGCGTATTCTGTTCTAGATCCTGGAGGGTCTCCGCTTCCTCCACAGGTTTTGAATGTAATTTTGGAAGCCAGACGGCCTAGTACCAGAAAAGTTTATGCTGATAAGTGGAGAAGATTTTTTTTTTGGAGCACAGCTAAGAGCTTTGATGTCTCAGTGCCTAATTTGAGTTTTACACTACAGTACCTGACTGAATTGCTAGACAAGGGTTTGTCTTTTTCCTCTGTGAAAGTTCATGCTGCAGCCATTTCTGCTCACTATGATTGCGACCCTCCTTTATTTTCTCATCCCTTGTTTAAACAATTTCTTAGAGGGGCAAAAAACATAAGACCCCCACGTAGAGCTCCTACTCCTTCCTGGGATCTCAATTTTGTGTTGGAAAAGCTTACTTTACCTCCTTTTGAACCTGCAGCTACATCTGAGTTGAAGTTTTTGTCTTGGAAGACTGCTTTTTTGTTGGCCATTATGTCTGCTAGAAGGGTATCTGAACTACAGGCTCTCATGGCAGTTGAACCCTTCCTGATATTCCATAAGGATAGGGTGTCCTTGCGTACTAACCCTACTTTTATGCCTAAAGTTATTTCTAATGTGGCCTTAAACCAGTCTATTCATTTGCCTACTTTTTATGCTGATCCCCAAAATAAAGGGGAAAAAGTCTTGCATTCTTTAGATATTCACAGGCAGTTGCGCTATTATTTGAGCAGAACTAAAGAGTTCAGGCAGACTCAACAGTTATTTATTTCTTTTGCTTTGGGTTCTCAGGGGAAAGCTGTTTCGAAGCAAACTATTTCTAAGTGGATTGGCCATTGCATTGCCTTTTGTTATTCTCATCATGGAAAGGATGTCCCTGTTGGGATCAGACCTCATTCCACTAGGGCTACTGCCACATCTACTGCCTTTTAAGGGGTAGCTACTAAGGATATTTTGGAGGCAGCTACTTGGAGTTCAGTACACACTTTTACTAAACATTACCATCTCCCTCTTTATTCCAAGTCTAGGGCTGGGTTTGCCACTGCAGTTTTACAGGGCATGTTAGCAGCTCCTAATGCTTTTTAGTTTCCAGCCTCCCTTTACCTTTGCTTTGGGATTCTACCCACAGGTTATGACTGCAGCAATGTGAGACGAAGAACATAGTACAGTTTTGTACCTACCATAAATGTAGATGTTCGAGGATCCACATTGCTGCAGTCCAATTTTCCCTCCCTCCTTCCCCTCTATAGTTTGGGGTTGCTGTGTTTCTTTTGGGATGATTATTATTATTTTCTATATGTGGGTTGTTGGGTACTTTCTATATTTGCTATGGCCTTTCCTTTTTAGGCCTTCTGACATCTGGGGCAAGAAAGACTGAGGATATGGCGTCGGTCATGCGCTTAAGTACTACGGCGTACTGACGTCAGCTCTGAGCGCTGTGACCGACGCCAGCCTAACACTTTGGTATTCGGGCCGACCGAGGACAGCGGACTACCCACAGGTTATGACTGCAGCAATGTGGATCCTCGAACATCTACATTTATGGTAGGTACAAAACTGTACTTTCCAAGCCCTGCACAACTGACTGTTCCCTTAGGGGGAAAGATTGCCCGGCAAGCAAAAAATTGGGAACTCATTACCCAGGACAAATGTGTTTTAAATATAGTTTCCCAAGGATATAGATTTCACTTTCACTTCTTACCAACCCCAAGCAGTTGGCCAGACCTACCCCCAAATCAGTGGGCAGAGGCTCAAAAGCAAATTCTTGCTCTCTTAAGCATTAGGGCTATTCAGCCTGTTCCAGAAGGGGGAAAGAGACAAGGTTTCTACTCAAGAATTTTTCTGGTGCCCAGAAAAGACGACAACTGACATCCTATACTGGACCTCTCTATCCTAAACTCTTTTTTGGTGATCCCAAAATTCAAGATGCTAAAACTCCACCAGCTGCTTCCTATGCTACACAAGGATGCCTGGTTGGCAACACTGGACTTAAAGAGAGCCTTCCTGCACATCCCAATAAAGGAATCTTGCAGAAGATGCCTACGCTTCAAAGCAGGCTACATGCACTATCAGTTCTCTGCACTGCCCTTTGTGAATACCCTGGGTGCAGTAGATAAGCCAAAGTGCCTAGTTCCAGTCATTGCATTTTGCAGGCAAAGAAATATCCAAATATATCCATACCTGGACAAGTGTCTAATTCAGGCAGAAAGCTAGGACATACTATTGAATCATCTGGCGTTTGTACAGAAATTGCTAACTTCTCTGGGGTACACCATAAACAAAAATAAATCACATCTTGTACCATGCCAACAAATTGTATTCCTGGGAGCAAGCTTGGAACTTCCCAGAAGATTTTTCTCATGCCAGAAAAACAAGTTCATTTAATAGCCTACCTCAAACTACTGGCCACAAAGACCCAGCTATCTACAAGGAAAATACTACAAGCCCTGGGGTTCATGGCCTCCTGCATTCTACTAATTCCATATGCAAGACTGCATATGAGGAAACTACAATGGTATCTAAAAAGCCTATGGTGTCAACATTCTCAGGATCCAGAAGCAATGATTCCTATCATTCCTTGTCTACAGCTAGAGTTCCTTTGGTGGGCAGATGCCGGTCACCAAAACAAGGGACTGCCAGTCACTCTACCCTCTGCTGCCCAAACCCTGACAACAGACACATCAGACTATGCATGGGGGGGCTCACTTAGCAGGGAAGTGCATTCAGGGCAAATGGAACCCAAATCAAATTGCACCTGCACATCAATCAAAAAGAAATGCTAGCTATACAGAATGCCCTGACAGCCTTCAAGGACCACATCCTTCCAGGACAATTAATGGTAAAGACGGACAACACCACTGTTATGTGGTACATAAACAAGCAAGGGGGGAACTCATTCACACCCTCTCTGCAGACTAGCCATGGCTCTGTGGAAAACCGCCATGAGCTACCAAGTACATCTACAGGCTCAGTTCCTGCCAGGAATGCTAAACACACTGGCAGATCTAAGGAGAATCTTCATGGACCTACACGAGTGGAAACTGGAACCAAAGATATTCAACATGTTGAGAAACAAATGGGGGAGCCCAGATATACACCCGTTTGCCTCCCCCCAGAACTACCAGTTGGAAAAATTCTGCACAAGGACTCCCCACAAACAAGCTTGGAAAGTGGATGCCCTGTCCTTCACCTGGAAAAACTTATCAGTTTGCCTTTCCCCCTCTGCCTCTCCTCTCCAAGGTACTACTATAGATCAAACAGGACAAACCGAGGACTATACTGATTGCACCAGACTGGCCACGCCAACACTGAGTACCCCCTTCTGCGCGGTGTCTCACTCCTGGCATCATGGCAACTGCCTCAGTCACCTGCCCTTCTCAGCAGGAGGGCCACATTCTGCACCCACAGCTTCAAACCCTGAACCTGGCAGCCTGGCTAATTACCTAATCTCTCAGTTACCATCCCTCAGTAAGCAAGTGTTGGATGTCATTCTGGAGGCAAGGAGGCCTAGTACTAGAAAATCCTATGCTGAAAAATAGAAGAGATTCTGTTCCTGGAACCAAACTCAGGGGATGGACACTGCAACGCTCAATTTACCTTAAACTCATTCCCTCCAGGAGAGCTATTTCAAGTGTGTACCTTTAACTCCCAGTGGGTGTGGTTTCAGCCTTTAAAAAATTAAGTTATCACCTTACAGTACTAACAAATAGTCACTGACAGAGGTCATATATCAATGCAGTTGTTTGCCAACGTATGCTTCAAGATAAAATATTCTGATACCTTGTATGTAGCATGGTTTTGGAATTATTAATGCAAATTTGAACAGGCAATATTTGACGCCTAGAGGAGCAGTAGGAGGTAACTGCAGAAACGCCTGGAGACGTCACTCGGCTGTAATGAGTTGAGATGCTGCACAAGGGCCTTTCCTTTTCCTCCATCAAAATTCATGCCTCAGCCATTTCAGCTCATTACAACACAGACCCACCCCTTTTCTCTCATCTACTGCTGAAACAGTTCCTCATCATCATCTTCTTCTTTCGGCTGTTCCCGTTAGAGGTCACCACATCAGATCTGTTTCCATTTCTTCCTGTCCTCTGCATCATGCTGTTTCACACCAACCGCCTGCATGTCCTCTCTCACCACATCCATAAACCTCATCTTAGGCCTTCCTCTTTTCCTCTTACCTGGCAGCTCCATCCTTAGCATCCTTTTCCAATATACCCAACATCCCTCCTCAGCACATGTCCATACCAACGCAATCTCGCCTCTCTTGCTTTGTCTCCAAACTGTCCAACCTGAGCTGACCCTCTAATATACTGATTCCTAATCCTGTCCATCTTAGTCACACCCAGTGGAAATCTTAACATCTTTAACTCTGCCACATCCAGCTCTGACTCCTGCCTTTTCGAATGCTACCGTCTCCAACCCATATAACATAGCTGGTCTCACTACCCTCTTGTAGACCTTCCCTGTCACTCTTAGTACCCATCTGTCACAAATCACTCATGACACTCTTCTCCACCCATTCCACCCTGCCTGTACTCTCTTCTTCACCTCTCTTCCACACTCGCCATTACTCTGAACTGTTGATCCCAAGTACTTAAACTCATCCACCTTTACCAACTCTACTCCCTGCATCCTCCCCATTCCTCTACCCTCCCTCTCATTTACACACATATATTCTGTTTTAGCCCTGCTTACATTCATTCCTCTCTTCTGTAAAGCATATCTCCACCTCTCCAGGGTCTCCTCAACCTGGTCCCTACTCTCACTACATATCACAATGTCATCTTCAAACATCATAGTCCACGGGGCCTCCTGTCTAATCTCATCTGTCAACCTGTCCATCACCACTGCAAATAAGAAAGGACTCAGAGCTGATCCTTGATGTAATCCCACCTACACCTTAAACGTATCTGTCACTCCCACCGCAGTACTCACCAATGTCACACTACCCTTGTACATATCCTGTACCACTCTTGCATACTTCTCTGCCACTCCCGACTTCCTCATACAATACCACAACTCCTCTCTAGGCACCCTGCCATATGCTTTCTCTAAGTCCACAAGGGCACAATGCAACTCCTTCTGACCTTCTCTGTATTTCTCCAACAACACTCTCAGAGCAAATATTGCATCTGTAGTGCTCTTTCCTGGCATGAAACCATACTGCTGATCACTAATCATCACCTCTCTTCTTAACCTAGCTTCCACTATTCTTTCCCATAACTTCAAGCTGTGACTGATCAATTTTATCCCTCTGTAGTTACTGCAGCTCTGCACATCACCCTTATTCTTAAAGATAGGTACCAGAACACTTTTTCTCCACTCCTCAGGCATCCTCTGACTTTCCAAAATTTCATTAAACAATCCGGTTAAAAATTCCACTGCCATTTCTCCTAAGCACCT
This sequence comes from Protopterus annectens, assembly GCF_019279795.1. Taxonomy (NCBI): domain Eukaryota; kingdom Metazoa; phylum Chordata; order Ceratodontiformes; family Protopteridae; genus Protopterus; species Protopterus annectens. Next base: position 218,063,513 of record NC_056733.1, on the reverse strand, counting down.
CCATGCTTCCACTGGTATGTCATCTGGGCCGACAGCCTTTCCATTCTTCATCCTCTTCATAGCTGACAGTTTCTCAGAGGGGCCAAAAACTTAAGACCACCCAGGAGAGCGCCTACTCCAGCCTGGGACCTAAACATTGTATTGGAAAAACTAACTCTACCTCCTTTTGAGCCAGATGCAAATGCAGAGTTGAAATTCCTCTCTTGGAAAACAGCCTTCCTTTTAGCCATCACTTCAGCAAGAAGGGTGTCTGAATTACAGGCCCTCATGGTTGTGGAGCCTTTCATCATTTTTCATGTGGACAGGGTGTCCCTCAGGACCAATCCCTCCATGTCCAAGGTGGTATCCAGTGTGGCTCTTAATCAGTCCATTCTTTTGCCAGCCTTCTTTTCTAATCCACAGAACAAGGGGGAGCGAATTCTGCATAACTTAGATGTGCACAGACAACTTAGATTTTATTTGGACAGGACTAAACCTCTCAGGAATTCTGAACAAACACTGGGTGCATTTGCTGCAGGGGCAGAGGGGAAGGCCATTTCAAAGCAAACCATTTCTAAATGGATAGGCCACTTTATTCATTTCTGCTATAAGCACCATGGAAAACCTACCCCACAGGGGATTAGACCACATTCAACCAGGGCTGCATCTACCTCTACAGCCTTTCTCAGAGGTGTCCCTACTAGAAGTTGCTACCTGGAGTTCCGTGCATACCTTCACCAAGCATTACCATTTGCCAATTTTCTCTAAATCCAGAGCTGGCTTTGCCACTGCAGTCTTGCAGGGACCTTATAGCTGGTCCTAATGCTATCTAATTACCTCCTCCCATCCTTAGCTTTGGGAATCTACCCAAATGTGATGACTGCAACAGTGAAACACGAAGAACATAGTACAGTTGTGTACACTTAGCATAAATGTAGATGTTTGAGTGTATTCACTGTTGCAGTCCTAGTTACCCTCCCTCCAGCCCCCTGACTACTATTGGCTATATCTCTATTCTTGCTTACTATGTTTAAAGCTTGTTGGTGTATTTGCTTTTTTGTTAAAGGTATAACCTTATGTATATATAATTGCTTCCCATTATGGGAGCACCTGACATCTGGGGCAAGAAAAACTAATGTAATGGCATCGGCTGCATGCTTTATGCCCATGACTACCTGGTGTTATGGAAGATGAGACAGCAACTGACGCAGGACCCAATACTTTGTTAATCAGGCCGACTGAGGGCTACTGCAAGCAGATAACCCCAAATGTGATGACTGCAACAGTGAATACACTTGAACATCTACATTTATGGTAAGTGTACACAACTGTACTTTGTGTAAAATCTTACTGAAACAGTAGATGTCCTTTTCACTGTTGCAGTATTCACTCCTTCCCTCCTACCCTCTGTTCTTTTTTCTCCTTTTCATGGATGGTATTTTCCTTCTGGCTGAGAGGTTCTTCTCCTTCTCTTCCTTTCTTTTTCTGGATGTACATATTCTGCTTTCCACTGTGAGGTCCTGGTTCTCCTGGCACACTTGAGTTCTGAGTTAGGAGTGTTCATACATAACATTTATGCCCTAATCTTGTGTGGAGCATATGTCTGATGTACGATTCCTATAGTTAATTAAGACTTTGATATACTGGACGGTTGTTGGGATATCTTTGGCAGGATATCTCAGAGGTGATGAATACTGCAACATTAGAGAGGACATCTACTATTCTGGTAAGATTTTACACAACTGTACTTTCTTGCTCAAAAATAAATCTTTGTGTAAAGATGTTAATAATTTGTTAGAAGTTCGGTACTGCATCTGTGCGTGGGGTTTTCCAGTTAGGAGCTTTTCTTAATTTTGTTTAAATTTCTGTGGCCATTATTTCATCCCATTTAATACCCTGTTCATTTGAACTCCTTACTGTTTTCTTTTAATTTTTTTCTACCTATTCAGCATTTTTATTATGTTCTATGAGATCTTCATAAATATTTCTTCAAAATATGTCTGTTTCTCCTTTTTTTGGTGGTGTTTTTGTTCCTTTTGCTTTGTTTCCGAGATCTCTGTAAAACTTTGAGTCATCAGTGAATTGCTTATTTTGTACTTTTTCTTTATATTTATCTTTATATCTTCTAAGTTTTTTTCCATGTGCTTATATCTTTAGTTTATTATTTGCAATAGAGTATGATAAATCTTGGTCTGTTCTCATACTGTGCATTGCTTTTATCACGTCCATCTTTCTGAGTATTTTTGTTGATCTATTTCTTTTATATTCTTCTAATAACAGTGACACTTCGTCTTACTTGCTTTATAGTTTTCTCTATTTGATTTTTCCATGATGGCCTTTTCTTTCCTTCCTTCCTTTCTCTTATTTCTCTGAATTTTTGTGATATGACTTTCTGTTTTTAATTTGGCTGCACAGTAATACATACTATTTACTTCTGTTATATCATATACATTTCTATTAATAGTCTTGATTACTGTGTTCATCTGTTTTATTAGACGTCTAACATTTTGGGCCTTATTTACTTTCTACAGTGTATTTCTCAGGATTCCGGGTTTGATTCTCATGATTCTCTTAGCCAGACATCCCATGAGAAGAATTTAGGGATACTTCAGATCAGTCTGGGCATATTATCAAAACCCCTTATCTTTTCAGATTCCAGTTTTAGGATTTGTCAAAAGGGAGTTACTTTGTTGGATGGACCCTTTAGTCTCCTTCCCAGTCTGCCACAACAGGGTCTTCAGACTTTGGTTTGACTGCAGTTTCAAAAGGAGTGAAAGTGCAAGACCTGTCGAAGTCGAAGGACAGAGAAAAGTCACCACATAAATGTTGAGATGTTGGCAGTTACCAGTAGTTTAAAAGCCTTAAATCATCTCTGTTCCTGTAACTGTGTGCAAGTTATCTTAGACAACATGACTGTGATGTGGTACATAATCAAGGGGATACCAGAACTTATTCCCTTTGCAGACTTGCTTTGATTGCCTGGGAGGTAGCAACTTCACTCAGTCTTGACTGTTCAGTCTTCATATATTCTTTGAGTAAAATCTTGTAGCAGACCAGCTGAGCAGGACCTGGACAGACCCTCACAAACAGAAAATTTTCCTGGTGATCTTTCTGGAATTGGGCCAACCACGAGGTACACTTCAAATGTATCTGCTTGCCTCCTTTCAAAACAAACAAATTTTGTTCAGGATTCTTTGCCAGACAGGTCTGGATAACAAATACTTTCTATTTTCCATGGACAGGAACATTCTTGTAAGCTCTTCCATCCTTTCCTCTAATACTCATGTCTTCAAAAGGTCCAAGCTGTCCATAGATGGTGGTGGTGACTCCTTATTAGTCCAGTCAACAATGGTTTTACCTACTTCTGAAATTGGACAAGGACATTTAACAGAAACTTCCCAGAGACTGGATTTACTCACATAAGACAGAGGTTGTATGATACCTCCCTGTCTGAAAATACTTTGACCAACTGCCTGGATGATGAGTTTTTAAACTACACCCCCCCCCGTGCACATGCTTTAGGTTCCAAATAAAGTGATAAAATACTGCTAGAAAAAATCTTGTATGTGTAAATAGAAAATATTTTTTAGCTGGTGCCACTCTAAGAACCAGGACCCTTTCAAGGCACTGTAGGCTCTGATTCTTGATTATTTTTGAGAGTTATCCTCCTCCTCTACCTTCTCTTATTCTTCTGTCAAGGTACATCTTTCAGTCTTTTCTGCTTGTTTGCCCGTAGATGTCCCCCTCCCATTTCTACATGTTGTCAAGTGAAACAGTTTTTCAAAGAGGTTTTACATGTCTGAGCTGAAACTTTCAGGTAAGACTAACATTTTATCTGAAGTAGTTAACTTCATTCTATTTTCAACCTGTGGGTATTCAGATCCATATCGAATCTGAGCTGGCAACTTTACAAGCATCTGCTCCGAGCTGCAAGCTCCTCCCCCTTACCCATAACACACCATCATCTCCTGCCTTCACCCAGATCTTGTTTGCCGCTTCGTGCATCAGCATCGTGATCTTCGCAGCTCTGAGCTTTCAGTGGTACTGCAAGTTAGTTTCCCTTTTCCTCCCCCTAATTCTAGTTTGTTGTTTTTTTGTCAAAAATACAAAGTGTGTGTGTGTGTGTGTGTGTGTGTGTGTGTGTGTATATATATATATATATATATATATATATATATATATATTAGTGAGGTAGTTTTGTGTAGGCCCTTCCCTTAGTGTGTGTGTGGTCAGGTAGTTTGTTGCAGTGACTAGGTGTAGTTGTTTGTTGCTTGTTGGGATGTCTGAACAACCAAAACCCACTTTTAAAAAATGCACAGTGTGTGGCCATAGGCTTTCACCAGCGGATGGCCACACTCTGTGTGTTGTTTGCTTGGGCATTGCACATTTGTCCGTCCAGTGCAGCATTTGTGCAGGGTTCAATGCAAGGGCCCTTAGGTACAGGCCAAAGTTGTGGCGAAAGGCCTGCTTCCAGCATCGACCTTGGATACTTCTATGGCCTCGGCTTCTACCACAACTCTTGCCCAACCCCCCACTCAGGCTGGGACTCCCACTAGACCTGCTGAAGGGGGATGTTGCCAAAGGGAGAAAGAGCAAAAAGGACAGACTCAAGGATGCAGAGAGAGGGAGAGACGTGGGAAAGGGGGATAGGCCCTGTAAGAGGTCTCCAGATCAGGAGTCCTTCCCTAGCCCTCCTTCTAAGGTTTCGAGACCTGTTTCTCCTCGGCTCCACTTCCCCAGATTTTCCTAGGATTCGATGGAGCCGAGGCCTTCTTCTAGATCCTCCCAGCGACTCGCCAGATCTGAGTCTGTCGCTTCCTCGCGCTCGACTTGGAGTCTTTCTGAAATGGATGTGGACAGGATGATAAGATTCATTCAGACCCAAATCCAGATGGGAGGCTTGCCAGGCCCCTCTCCCTCTGGATAGGGGACCTCCATGCCGTTCTTTCACCCGATTTCTCCTTCCCCTATCCGGCCTAAGATTTCTGGGTGTATGGATCTGACTATCTTTGGAGCTGGGGATTCGGCGTCCGTGGTTCCTCCAACCTTCGACTCAGGTGATTACCTTGAGTTCATCGAATCCAAATAGGTCGGATCTGAGCAGCTCTCGAGGCCGAGGATGGGGAGTCGGACCCGAAGGGATGGATGCCTCTTCAGCTCAGACCTTGTCGGATCCAAGCCCTTCCTTCAGAGCTCCGGCTACCCTAGCATCAGCTCCGATCCTCACGACAGACTCCTTGTTGGGCTCTACAGAGGTGCTCTCTCCCTCGGCATTCGACGTGGTGGAGAGGGTTCTCTCCCAAGGATCAAGACTCCAGCCTGTTTCCTTGGATTCCACCCAGACTCCCTCGGATTCAGTTGCAACTCCCTTCATCTTGTCTAGGGACAGCCCATGCTAGAGGAGCCCCAGGCGGTTCCCCTGGAGGAACCCCCCGCGGCTCGAGGCGTCTTCAGAGAGTCCCACTGAGGAGGGGCATCGTAAGCACATGTACAAAAGGAGGCACTTGGACTCTCCTGAGTCCCTTACCGAAGACACGGATTTAGATGGAGAAGGTTCCCCCAGGTCACTTCCCGAGGATGTCTCCTTTGGAGACATCATGGAGATCCTCTGCCAGAGGGGAGATTGGTCAGCCCCAAAACCTTCTACTGATGAATCAGTGTTCCTGGAGGCTTTTGGCATGGGCCCATCTACTTCCTGGGTGTCCCCATCAGCGGATCCTTTAGTGGATCTTATCAGCACGCGGGCTTGGAAGGAGCCTGACACCATAGAACCAATACCTAAGCACCCTGACAAAATTCTCTCTCCACCCTCTGACAGATAGGCATGGTATAAAGGATCCCCAGTGGATGCTATGGTGGTTGCAGCAGCCACCAAGAGGGAACTGGGTCAAGAAAGTTCCTCGGTCCACCCTCTGGATAAGGAATGCTGAACGGTGGATCGATTTGGGAAGCGAGTGTATTCTTCATAGGTAGATACTAGTTTATCGGCCCAAGGGCCTAAGTAAGCCTAAACAACAAAGGTCCCTGGCTTATGCCAGCCCAAGAAAGTTAATTTCCTGTACCCCTCTCAAGCAGAGCCACAGAAGTGATCCCCGGGGTGTATTTCCTATTTCCCATCCTCTCATCAAGATTTTTCTTGAGTGTTAACTTTGCTTGACATAGATGGGTAGCTTGTTCTAGAGTATGAGAAGTCTCTGGGACTGGAATCTATCCCTCCAGCAAGTCCTGTTTATTGTGATGACAAGGTTTAGGTCCCTAGAGCGTGTAGCTTGGAGGGATTGGGATTTCTTTAGGTGTATTATGTCCAACAGCTCTGAGTTTGACATAGCTTTATATGTTAGGCAGAGATCACCTCAGAGTAAGCAATACGCTACAGAGTAAACCTGGAGTTTTTTGAGACTATCAGTGTAGGCCGTCTGAGGCCAGTATTTCTTTTTGTGAGGTACTTCTGTGGCCTTTCCAGCTGCTGCAGATGTCTTGTGAGGTACATTCCAAAAGAGGAGTACTCTGTAATGGGTCTAATGAGTGTTGAGTAGAGGGGAACAATGACGTCTTTTTTCCTGGATGAGAACCCTTTTCTGATGAGGTGTGCCAAGTAGAAGGATTTCCTGACAACTGTGGCAATGTGATTATCAAAGGAGAGACTACTGTCCACCTGGGTCCCAAGGTCTCTTATACATTTGTTGTTAAGAAGACTGCTGCCTATGTGGTAGTTCATGGGTACAGAGTTTTTACCAAAGGGGATAACAATACACTTTTTGGCATTGAGCTTGAGGCCATGGTTCTGCACCAGGCATCTGTCTCAGTGAGGCCCTTCTGTAGGATGTCCACATCATTTGGGGACTCGACTATAGCTCCTAGTTTGTAGTCATCTGTGAACTTCGTTAGCCAGAGGCCTTCTGTGTTAGCCTGTACTTCAGAGAAGTAGATATCAAACAGGGGAGGTCCCAGGACTGAACCCTGTGGTACTCCACTTGTCACTGGTTTGAAGTCAGATTTGGAGTCTACAACATTTACAGTGTGGGTTCTGTCATTGAGCCAGTTGGCAACCCATCTTCTGACATAGGGATTTATACCTAGTTTAGTAAGTTTATCTATAATTCCAGAATGGGGGATGGTGTCGAAAACTTTGGCGAGGTCAAGATAGGCTGTGTGAACCACCTTACTCTCATCTATGGCTTTGGTGACTGCCTCAAAGAAATTGACCAGGTTCAGGAGGCAAGATCTGCCTTTCACAAAACTGAACTGGGTGGGGTCCAGAGTTTGGAGGCTACCAATGTCTTTGCTTATGAATTCCATGATGATACGTTCCATGGTCTTGCAGACCAGGCTCGTGAGGCTAATAGGGTGATAGTTCCCAGGATCAGTGTCGGCACCCCTTTGTGGAGTGGGATAACTGTTGCTGTGCTCCATTCATTGGGCACAAAGCCTGACGTGAGGCTATGATTGAACATGGTGCTTAGGTGGGGAGCCAGTTTGTTCTGAAGTTCGTGTAAAACGCAGCTTGGGATGTTGTCCGGTCTCATGGATGCTGTGTTTTCGGCTTTAGAGAGTGCTGCTTTTACCTGTGAAGTTGTGATTATAGGGACTCTGCATTCTTCTGGTATAGATATGGGCCCTTTAGGGTGTGAGAGGGTAGTAAAGTTAGGACTTAACCTATCTGCCAGGATGTTGGCAATATCAGTTGGTTCTGTAATTTTTGTGCCATTGTGCTGTAACTCAGAGCAGATCTGGGTGTTGCCATTGCGATTCTTGGCATAGCTATAGAATGCTTTGTGGTTGTCCTTAGAATCTGTGACAATCTTGTATTCATAGCTAGCTTTGGAGGATCTTATAAGGGATCTCAGCTTCTTGCTGAGGTTGACTAGGGAGCTCCTCCACTCATGGGATTTTACTCTGTTTTGCAAGAATTTCTTCCTTCTGTTGTAGAGTTTGTTTATGGCAGGGGACCACCAGATTGGATTCCTTTTATTGGATAATAGCGTCTTGGTTCTGTTTGGGATAGCACGATCCATGCACTCGTGTAAGTGCTTATAGAGTGCATTTGTGTAGTATTCAGCAGTCGTAACTGTATTGTCCATCTGCGTGGGTGTCATGAAGTTAATCACTTTTGTCTTAAGAAGTATGAAATTGGTTTTCGAGAATTTTTTTACTGTGGTTTCCTTAATGGGTGGTGGGGCTGGAATGTGGATATCTAGTGTGATTAGCTTATGGTTGGATCTGACCAACGTGGAGTTGACTTCAAATGTGGCACACCGGTCACTCATGTTGGTAATAACTAGGTCTAGGATATTGTTGCCTCTGGTGGGGGTGTGGATAAGTTGATCCAGGGCATTGGAATTTATGAATTCCAGAAAGCGCTGAGCGAAGGAGTTGGAACATGATTAGTTTTCCCAGTTAATGGTGGGGGTAGTTGAAATCGCCCAATGTTAGGGTGTTTGGTTGAACCCTAATATTTTCCAGTATATCAAGAAAAGAGGAGTGGGAATCCTGGGGCATGGTGGGGGATCTGTAGCAAGCTACAATTTTGATTGCAGTTTTGTCTAGAGTTAGTTGCACTTGGATAACCTCGGCTGCATTATGCTGAGCAACTAGCCTGTAGGTGTGGATATCCTTAATGAATATGGACACACCTCCGCCTTTGGTGTTTCGTTCCAGGTTAGATGGCCAAAAAAGTGTGGTATGAGTTATAACCTGGTAATGCAGGGGTGCTCTCTGGAGCCTTGAACCAGGTCTCAGTCACTGCACAGACATCAATGTTCTCCATTTTAAGGAGTGCCTCTAGTGAGTGCATTTTGAGATTTAGACTTCTAACATTGAGTAGCATTACCCTCAGTTTTTGCTTGCCTTGTTCCTGTTATGGTGGTGAATTTGTCGTTTGAACCTTGCCTAAAAAAGGCACTATAGGGGCGGCAAGAGCCTTTGCCAGTATCCAGAATCCCAGGGGTGACAGGTGCAGGCCATCTCTGGCAAAGCATCGTGGTCTGTCGACCATGTCGTTCCAGGCAGACAGATACTGGATCCCCTTAGAATGACACCAGAAGCTTAGCCAATTGTTGAAGTCCATCATTTTGTCCTTGTACTGCGGTATCATTTTGGGCGATGGCAGGATGCTACTCATGGCTAGGGTCATACCTGCCTGGGCTACAAAATCAGAGAGTTCTTCCATGTCTCTTTTCATGTAGTCAAGGGAGGTACTTTTTCCATCTGAGTGCTGAACTACTTGGCACACGTTATACGACTACAGCGAGACCTAGTCATGAAGTTAGCTGAATCACCCCCAGGGTCTTTATCGCAGGAGGACAAGCATCTGTTCTCCCTGAAGATGTCTATTCGGAAATCAGTGTCAAACACATCCATGTGCCTCCTTTCTCATGCTACAGAAGGAGCAGCTAGGGCGGCTGGGACTGGCATTGCTGTGAGGCAATACACTTGGCTCAGACTGTCAGTTTGCGGACCCCTTCAAGGTGTCTTTTACGAATGCTCCCTTCGATGGGTCTTCTCTATTTAGGAAGACCATACATGACACCCTTGTCCAGAGTGAGAAAGACGGGGAAAACTTTATATGCCATCAGAATCCGCTTCTCTAGCCCTCAAAGATCCTTTTCCAGGAATCCGAGAGGGCAAACTAAGATGTGGTTCCAGAAATCTGTTTTCCTGGGACTCTCAGGACAACTCATCCCCTAGAGGCTGAGGGGGACATGACAGACGCCAGCCCAGAGGCAGAGGGGGTCAGAGGAACTTTGGGTCTAGGGACCTCTTCTCTGACAGGCCCGTGCAGCAGCCCTGAGGGATTGCCTGACTGTCCTACTCTGGAGGCAGTCGGGGGAAGATTATCATTACACCCAACGACATAGGAGTCTATAACTGCAGGTCATTGGGTGCTTCAGATAATATCCAGAGGTTGCACCATCCCGTTTGTTGCCCCTCCAGTCCAAAGCACCTCCCAGATGTTCCACCCACTCAAAAGGAGACTGCAGAGCTAGAGGTTTCCAAGCGGTTTCAAAAACGAGCCATCAAACTGGTCACCCCCAGTCAGTCCAGATCAGGCGTTTACTCCAGGTTCTTTTTAGTGCCAAAAAAGACGGAGGACCTCAGACCCATTTTGGACCTGTCAGACTTAAACTCGGCTGTCACCAAACAGAAATTCTGGACGGTCACCCTGCAGTCCATTCTACCTTATCTTCAAGAATGCGACTGGGTGTGCTCGATAGATCTCCAGGATGCTTACCTACCGTATCAAGATACACAGAAGCTCCAAGAGATTCCATCGGTTCTGGCTGGGAGCCAGTTTATTTCCAGTTCTGAGCCCTACCCTTCGGTTTCACCACAGACCCCAGGGTGTTCACCAAGGTAATGGCCATCGTAGCTGCTCACCCGAGGCTTCAGGGGATTCAGGTATTCCCTTACCTAGATGATTGGCTCCTAGCTGCTTCCACCAAGCATCTTCTTTGCCAAGCCAGAGACTTCTTCCTACATCTCGCTGCCCTGTTAGGGATTATGGTCAATGTTCCCAAGTTACTTTTGAATCCGGTATGGATCTTTGACTTTATCTGGGCATGGCTGGACACCCTTCAATTGAAAGTCTTCCTAACTCCAGACAGGGCCCAGAGTCTAAGGGCTCATGTATCACTGATTCTTGGCCCCAGGTTACTGAAGGTGGTGGACGTTTTCAGAGCCTTGGGCTCTATGGTTGCAGCAATTTCTATCCTTCCCCATGCGTGTTCTACAGTGGATTCTAGCCATACTGTGGTCTTGGCTGGATCTCCCCATGGAATAACCGATTCACATCAGCAAAGCCTGCAGGGCATCACTTTCCTGGTGGGTCCAGTCTCCGGAGATTGTAGCGGGACACCCCTTTGTTCCATCCACAGCCCAAGCCACAGTAACCACTGACATCTCCCAACTCGGGTGGGGGGCATTATCTGGGGAGGACAGTCCAAGGCACGTGATCTCAGATTGAAACCAGATTGCACATCCGTGTACTGCAGAGGAGAGCAGTGCTTTTAGTGTTGCAGGCCTTGCATACTGTTCTTCCTCAGGGAACTATTGCAATTCAGTCAGACAAACATGTCTGTTGTCTGGTGTGTCAACAAACAAGGAGGAGCCAGATCTTACCCTCTGTGTCGCAAGGCCATGAGAGCTTGGGAGTGAGGTATCTCCACCAGTCAGTTTCTGATTGCAACGCACATCCTGGGATGCTCAAACATTTTAGCGGAAAAATTGAGTCGGGCTTTTCTAATGCCATATGAGTGGTCTCAGAAGCAGTCAGTAGCGGAGGAGATCTTCCTTGCATGGAGACAGCCTTGCTGTGATCTCTTCGTATCTCCTTCCAACTCGAAGTGCAGCGAGTTCTTCTCTCTGATTCCCTCACTAGAGGAGCCCCCCCCCCCGGAGACGCTGTAGTCCATACTTTGCCCCCCCCCGGGCTCCTGTACACTTATTCCCCGTTTCCACTTATTCAGAAGTTTCTTCGGAAGGCTTGCCGACTGGGATGCAAGGTGATCCTCATTGCCCCATTCTGGCCTCGTCAGGTTTGGTTCCCCTATCTCTGGTCTCATGTTCTGGCTCCACCTTGAATTCTAGATCCCTGCCCGGATCTCATTTCTCATCCTTCAGGCACCTGTCCGGCCAACCTGGACAGCCTCAAGCCTCAAGTTCTCTTAATTGCCAGGACTCCCGGTCTTCCATCTTCAGTGAGTCTGATGAAGCTGAAAGGTGAAAGCGCTAACTCTGTTTTTTACTACTTGGATTAAACTGAGCTTTTATTCTCCTTGGACTTGCCTATTGCCTCGTTTCATTGAATCACGCTTTATTTGCTGTGGTCTCTCATGAATGTTGGACTCGTTGGAAACATCACCTGTGAGCTGTGTATCGCCCTAACCTTCATTATTTTGTGCTATTTATTTTCTTGTGTGTTGCTTTCTGTTTCATTTTCTCTGTCTTTAGTATGTGTGGCCATGCTCTCAGAATGTAGTAAGCCCCTTCAGTTACTTTCCATCTACTAGTACCATTCATTTGGCTAACCTGGTAGTGCTAGAGAGAGAAAATGGCAATTTTACTTAATCCATCAATTAATTTATTGCATTCCATTGGTATAATTTTTTTTATCAGTTTGTTGATTTGAAATGCTGTTTGTGTTAGGCACAGCTTTTATGTTTTTTTTTTACCATGTTGGTAAGAAATTACATTTGTTAGGTACGGTATTCCGTTTACTAATTAAATGTTTTGCAATGTGCACCCTCTTCTCATAGCTAAAAGATTCTACTACAGTTTGACAGTTTTGTTTTGTATTCATAGACATTTGACCATTCTCATTATAGGCTTAAGTTGCTCAGTTTGAAAGTGTGTTTCATTAGGCAATAGCCTTTTTGTTAGTGTAGTCAGTTTATCAGTACCCTTGGAATCACTCTGAAAAGCCCATTTACATAAATTGTGCGAGTGCCCTTTGGAATTATCAATTACTAAAGTCTTTGTCATTTTACTATTCACTTCTGCTTCCAGCAGTATATTTAAGATGCACTATTAATTAGACTGTTTAACTTATGTTAAATGAGGAGTTATTAATTTTTTGCTTGTGCTTTAGAAGACACTGCAATACTTTTAGTTCTTGGTAGTCTGTGTTGTTAGCACATTTCATAGCCATGCATGCCCTGGGCACTTTGCCCTACAAGTTGTAAAGATAGGCTGTATGCTTGGTGAGTCTGAGCCCAATTCTCTTGGGTGGCTTATCTTTCTAAAGTAACAAGGCAGACTTCTCATCCTTTCTTAATTTCTTTATTGCTGGGGTGGTCAGTGCAGTGGCTGCCATAGTCATTTGTTCCTAGAGACTGAGTGGTTGTTGCAGCCAGTGTATGTTGTCTCAGATGAGTTGGAGAGCGCCAGTCTTTGTGCATTTCTCCATTTCTTGTAACATATAACAATGCAGTCAAAAAAAGTCTTCTTGAGTGGGCTAAATACACAGGTAACATATGTTCTTCGTGTTTCACTGTTGCAGTCATTACATTTGGGTTATCTGCTTGCAGTAGCCCTCATTCGGCCTGATTTTAAAAAGTCTTGGGTCCTGCGTTGGTTGCTGTCCCTTCTTCCATGATGTCAGGTCTTCAGGGGTGTAAAACATGCAGCCGACGCCAGTACATCAGTCTTTCTTTCCTTGTGGTGCCCGAAGCAGAAACAGTTTGCAAGTGCTGGTCGGCCGACTCCTGAAATTTTCTTTTTCGAGTTTCAGAACCAAAGTCTTCAACTAAAGCCAAGTACCCTGTTGGGGAAACTTTTTCTTGCTCCTTACCGATGTCAGTAAAAGTTAATAATTGCATTACTTGTGGAAAGCAAATACCTCATGAAGATTGTCATTCGTACTGTATTCCTTGCCTAGGCCCTGACCACGACATACCTTGCTGTCGGCTTTGTAATTTATTTAATCAGCGCACTATCAGTCGTTGATATATTTTTGCCTGTAAATATTTCAGTTCTCAGTTGAATTATCTAGAAATGTCGCTTAGCCATCCGACTACCGGGATTTCAAACAAACGCAAAGATAGACAGAGACAGGCCGCCGAGGTCCAAAACTGCCGACGACGCTTCTCCTAAGCCAGTCGCCAGTTTGCCAGTACTCAGGTGCTTTTGCAGCCCCGCTACTTCTGATTTGTAGGCCTCTGAGACCCATTCGGAGTCTGGTATGCCGTGAGGTGCTTCAACTATGGAACCTGTGGATGTCTCTACCTTGTATGGGTCCGGAGCCGACCTCCCCCTTCTAAGAGACCTAGGACTGAAGTTGTTTATGAACCTTCTGACCAGGATTCTGATTTTTCTGATTCTTCTGATGATCTGGACTTGCCCTTATCTACTTATGAGGATTCTGAGGCAGAGGACTCTATTCCCTCTGCTTCCCCTCCAGAGGATTTTACTTTTGGTGAAACCTTACATACTCTAAGGGAGCATTTCCACTAGGAAAGCCAGGATTTTTCTAATTCAAAAAAGAGGCTTAGGGATTTCTTACTCCTGCCTCAGCATAGGCCTTTAACTATACCTCCTGTACTAGATATTGTTGATTCTTTTTTGGACTGTACTTTGGCCCCTGATTCTTTGCCTCCTGCTCTCAGCAAACCTGACTCACAGTAAGACACTGTCCGGTTTGACTCTCAGCTGGAACGTCTTCTGCGTGGAGACATGCGTGAATGGGCGTACCTTCGTTGAAGGTTGCGCATCAGGGCTGGCAGTCCGGTACGTAAAAATCAACAGCCATTCATTAGCGGACAGGAGTTCCGCTGTGGCGACCCCTCACCGGGAAAACATACATTAAATGTTTTCTTTCTTTATAACAACTTTCTTTCAGTTCAGCATTACATAAATTATTCAGTTCCTGCTTTCTCTTAAACTCTCTACTACTCTTAGGTTCATAGGTTCATAGGTTTATACTAGGCTATCTGCATGAGGGCATTTACAAGCCTAGCCCATAGTTTTGTGGCTTACGCCACCCCTTTAGTTTGGAGAAACTATGCCCATTATTTTGCAGTGCCTCTGTTGAGCAGAGACACTGAGGTAATCCCTGGGGTATATCTGCGATCTCCCATCCATTGGTCAAGATTCCTCTTGAACAAAGCCAGCGAGGTGCTCTGCCTCACATATACTGGGATTTTGTTCCACAGCATAGGGAGTCTTTGGGTGATGAATCTATCCCTCCAGCACGTCCTATTAATAGCTGTGTCTAGGTTTAGGTCTCCTGCCCTTGTGGCTCTAAGAGATTTCGATTTTTGAGGTGAAGCATGTTCATCAAATCTGGGTTTGACATGGCCTTGTATGTCAGGCACAGGTCACCTCTGAGCAGGCGGTGGCGACTGAATAGAGCTGGAGTTCTTTCAGCCGGGCAGCATAAGACATATCTTTGAGACCTTTTATCCTTTTGGTGAGGAACTTTTGGGGCCTCTCCAGCTGCTGCAAGTGTCGGGTCAGATACATTCCGAATGGGGCATTGTACTCAATCATTGGTCTGATGAGTGATGAGTACAGGGAGACTATGACCTCCCTTGATCTAGATGTGAATCCCTTCATGATCAGGTGGGCAGTGTAGAAGGTCTTCCTAACTATTTTAGCAACATGAGTGTCGAATGAAAGGTTACTGTCAACCTGCGTCCCCAGGTCCCTGATAACTTCTTCTGTGCTCAGTGGATTGCCTCTTATATGGTAGCTAGGGGTAACCTTGATTTTCCCGAAGGGTATGACTATGCATTTTTTGGCATTTAACTTTAGGCCATGGCTCCGGCACCAGTTATCCGTTTCTGTGAGGCCCTTCTGAAGGATATCTGTGTCAGATGCGTTTTCGACTATGGCGCCCAGTTTGCAGTCATCTGCAAACTTGGTCAGCCATAACCCTCCTGTGTTTGCTTGTACTTCAGAGAAGTAGATGCCGAACAAGAGTGGGCCCAGGACTGAGCCCTGTGGGACACCACTTGTGACAGGCATTGAGTCTGACATGGCGCCAGCAACTCTGACCCTGTGGGTTCTGTCACTCAGCCAGTTTGCAACCCATCTTGTGACGTATGGGTTTACCTTTAGGCTGATGAGTTTTTCAATGATACCCGAGTGGGGTATTGTATCGAAGGCCTTTGCTAGGTCCAGGTAGGCTGTATGAACTGCCTTACCCTCATCAATGGCCTTGGTGACCGTTTCAAAGAAGTCAACCAAGTTTAGAAGGCATGATCTGCCTTTGACAAAGCCAAACTGGGTTTGATCCAGAGTCTGCAAATTCCCTATGTCTTTATTTATGAGATCCATTATGATCCTTTCCATGGCTTTGCAGATAAGGCTTGTCAAGCTAATGGGACGGTAATTTCCAGGGTCGGTGGAGGCACCGCCTTTGTGAAGTGGGACCACAGTCGCTGTGCGCCACTCCCTGAGTACGTATCCAGAGGTGAGACTGAGATTAAACAGCTGTCCTAACTGTGGGTTTAATTCCTCGATGAGTTCATGGAGTACACATCCGGGGACACCATCAGGTCCCATGGATGCAGTGTTTTTTGCCTTGGAGAGAACAGTTTTCACCTGGGCATTTGAGATGTTTGGGGGGCTACTATCATTTGGTATAGATATATCTCCTTTTGGGGGGGAGGGTGGGGTGAAGTTTGCACTGAACCTGTCAGCCAGTATGTTGGCAATGTCTGTAGGATCAGTAATCTTCACAACGTTTTGAACTAATTCTGAGCATATCTGGGAGCTTCCTCCCAGGTTTCTAACATAGCTAAAGAAGGCCTTATGATTGTCTTTTGAGTTCTTAGCTATTTTTTTCTCAAAATTTGCTTTGGATGATTTTATGAGAGCTCTTAGCTTTTACTTATAATGATCAAAGGTGTCTTGCCTCTTAAGGATTTAGCCCTATCTTGTAGTAGCTTCCTCCTTTGTTGTAGAGTTTGTTTATGGCTGGGGTCCACCAGGCTGGACGCCTGCCTTTGGTACAAAGAGTCTTTGTTTTGTTTGGGATTGCCTGATCCATGCAGTCCTGCAGGTGCTGGTAGAAGGCATTTGTAAGTGATTCAGCGGCTTGCGTAGTGTTTACCGCAGGCTCGGGGGCCTTAAAGGAGACCACACTAGTCTTTAGAAGTGTGAAGTCAGCTTTTGAGAAGTTCTTTACTGTGATTTTTTTAGTTTCACGTGGAGGGTGGGATGAGGACCTCCAGCAAGATTAGCTTGTGATCTGATCTCACCAGTGAGGGGTATACTTCAGGTGTTGAACATTGTGCTCCCATGTTCATGATGATGAGATCAAGTATGTTGTCTCCTCTTGTGGGGATGGTGACTAGTTGTTCCATGGCATTTGAGTTTATGAATTCCAGGAACTTTTGGGCCAGAGTGTGTACTGTTCCCATAAATTCCATTTATTTCTAGGTAATTTGCTCCTTCCCTTTTCTGAAGACCCCCTCTTCTAGTTTTTTTATCTTTTATATTAGTCAGTACTTCAAATACAGTTGGTTTAGATTTTGATTTCCATTTTTTAGTAATTGCTTTTTTTTTTTTGACAGCCAACAGAATTTATCTTAATAAGGCCTTACTGTGTGCAGACAATTCAGATCCTGCATACCAGCTCAAAAGAATTTTGTGTCTTTCGGATTTTCCCGGTTAGGGGTCGCCACAGTGGAACTCCAGTCCGCTAATGATTGGCAGTTGATTTTTTACGTACTGGCTTACCAGGCCTGACGCACAACCTTCAACGAAGTTACGCCCATTCACGCATGTCTCCACGCAGAAGACGCTCTAGCTGAGAATCGAACAGACAGCGTCTTAGTGTGAGGCGACAGCGCTACCGCAGCACCACCACCGCGGGTATCCCAGCTCAAAAGAATCATTTCCTTATTTACAGCCATTTGCTTCACCAATATTTCTGACAGAGTACTCTGTAGGGAATTTTTTAAATCTGCCAACTCATTACTCTCCCCCCCCCAAAAAAACATTCCCAGTTACTGCTTCCTCCCTAATATACCTCCAACATTTGTTGTCTGAGGAAAAATTATTTGAAATCTGCTTGTAGGGTACAAAATGTCTATGCAAACAATTCCAAGCAAAAACCCTAAATCTTCTGGACTTTGTATACTTGGGAGCCATACATACGTATGGAATTTTGTTTATTTGTGGTGTGTATTAATGAGTGTTATTTTTTTCAGTTCACATTATGTGTACATCCTTTTTTGTTTATTTACAATAATTAGAAACAGTTGTTTTTGGTGGGCTACAGTGTTTTGGAGTTGCACATTTGTACTTTGTGAGTGTAAACTTTTAGTTTAATTGATTATGCTTCAGAATTTTTAGTTAAATTAGTGATGCACCAGTGATGTGAATTAAATGCTTGATGATGCAGCAAGGATGTAGATGAACTTTATTATTATTAATGTTTTACTAGGCCACAGGATCAGCCTAGTGCCTGCTTTTTCATCTACTCAGCTTAATTGTTCAATTTTGGGGATAAGAGCCTGACTTCATTGTGTGCAGACAATACCCTTTGGCCCTTTTCCTGATCAGTAAACTTTGAGCCCATTCTTTCCCACACATAGGTGAGTGTTGTGTCCTGTGGAACTGGCTAGTCTGTATAGCCTGCAGACTATACTAACCAATCCCCTGGTAGGTATGTGTGCTACATAAATGCTGATTTATGCAGGAGGGGCATGCATGGTACTAAACGTGCCAAATTTTCTTGTTGAACATCGTACCACTTTCCACCATTCACACTAGATCCTTTCTGCAGATGATACACCTGCTGTGCTATAGAGTTTTTATTTTATTTTTTTATTTACAGTTTGTTAACTGGGTTAGTCCCACTAGGTCAGTGGCTTCTTTCCAAGAGAGATGTTGCCAATGCAAGAAGAAAGCTGCCTGTTTCCCCGTAGAGCAGGCACCCCCCCCCACCTTAGTCCCTCCAACAATCATGTCGCAAGTCAAACACAGGTAATTTAGGGTGCAATCAGGGTTCACTACCTCTGCACCATGGGGCCAGGCTTATATAGATAAACCATTGATGATGTACTTTGTGCAGATTAAAAAAAAATATGAGCAGCATTTCAGCCTCATGATTTAAGCACATCCTTTTTCTGGTGTCTGTCATTTGGATAAATGTGTGTCAGTTCTGATAGCAAATGCAGTAACACTATTCAGTTCTGAATGCCAGTACTGATTGGCAACTGTTGATTGTGTCCCCTAACACTTTGATGTTCTGTAGTCCTATCTCACCTTCATTCTTACATGTGGGATTGGAGCCAATCCTTGGCTTTGACTCAGCCTATTTACAAGCTGAACTACTTCTAGTTGACTCGTGGCTAGATAGGTATCCCATTGTGCACCAGTACAATCCCCAGATCTTGTTTGCTGCATCGACGAGTTTGGATGTGCTTCTCCTTGGCTCTGGCTAAGTCTTCAAATTTATTCAAAATTTTTGGATAATTTTTTTCTGTTTTTTTACCTTTATATAGCATTTTATAGTTATAGTTACTGTAGTTGCAGTTAGAATAGTTCGCATTTGCTAGTGCGCCGTTTGTGTGCAATTTCTTTAAGTACAGTTGGCCTTTGGCCGTTTAGTACTGGTATCCTGTGGGCCAGTTTTTTCTCATTAATATACTTGTTCATAATTATATATTAGTGATTGTAGGTGCCTTTTGTGCTCAGACTTGTTTGTTTGTGTCTTTCGGCTTTTCCCGGTTAGGGGTTGCCACAGCGGAACTCCGGTCCGCTAATGATTGGCAGTAGATTTTTACGTACTGGCTTGCCGGGCCTAACACACAACCTTCAATGAAGGAATGCCCATCCACGCATGTTGCTACACAGAAGATGCTCTAACTGAGAATCGAAAGGGCAACGTCTAACTGTGAGGCGACAACGCTACCGCAGCACCACCACCGCGGGGTCTACCTTTTGTGCTCAGACTGTGTGTTAAATTGTTATAGGTCTTAACTTTGTGCAGATTTTCCGCTTGCTGTTATATTTATTGTTGCAAACAGAACAAAGTTCTGTTTATTTTGTGTAGTATTTTCTACATTTGAGACTTTATTCCTGTTGGGTGTGTGCGACTCTTAACTTTTTCTGCCCCCTAGGTCTGTTTTAGTTAGAAGACCTAGTTTCCCTCCTCCTCCTTCCTGCCCGGGCTAGGCCCGTTAAGTTATAGGACCTAGTCCTTGTGGTGTCTATTTACTGTTCCTGTGGGGCTAGGCCCGTTTAAGTTAGAGGACCTAGTCCTCCCTTTCTTCTTCGGTGTCTGTGTATGTGAGTTCTTCTTCTGTGAGAATGTCTAAGGAAAGCAAGGAGCATAAGCCATATGGCTTCAAAAAAATGCATAAAATGCTCACAGAAGATGTCTATAACGGATGGCCACAGTAACTGCGTTTACTGCCTTGGGGCCATCTACTTACAAGAAACTTGCATATTTTTGCCACTCTTAGTGCTAGGGTGTTGCAAGAATGGAAAAATAAGCTTATTCTAAAAGGTCTCCTAAAACCTTCTTTTGAGGAAGATCTGGCTAGCTCTTCCTCCTCTGCTAGATCTCGGGGATCTAAAAAGGAAAAGTCTAAGTCCTCTGAGAGGCCCTCCTCGGCACCGGTTGGTGTCTCGGAGCCTCCTCTTAAAATCATTAAACCTGACAAATTTACTGTCTCTTCGGCTCCACAGAGTTCGGAGCAGATTGAGAGTTGTACTAGTTGTAGTTACAGGGTCGGCGGCAAGTAGCTATGAGCCGACCACTGAGAGTATTCAATGGAGCTGGTCTTTGGAACCATTACCGGTCTCACCTACATTGAAGTCACCAATACTGCAGAGATCCCATTCTCCTACTCTGTCCTCCAGGTCTTCCAGGAGTTTATCAGAAGAAGATGTGGAGAGGGTAGTGCTGAGACTTTTGAAGTCATCTGCTTTACCGAAATTGTTGTTGGGCCCGACCCAGTTGGTTCCGGAGCCACTTGAGTCAGTTATACCCCCTTCAGTGATTCATCCTCCAAGCCATAGTGGCCTTTCGGAGCCGGAGTGTTTGGTACCGCTGGTGATACCCTCGGTTCCAGCTCCCCCTGTGGTTGTTTCGGAGCAGAGTCCTGCTCCAACACTCTTGGTGCCGTTCATGGGGTCTAGGCCGAAGCTCCCTGGTTGGCCCTGACAGGGATGACTGGAACCGAACCTCTTCACTTCCCAGCCTCCCTCTCGGTACGTCGGCGAGGGTGAGTTCGGATACTGCATCTATCTCTGAGCCGATGGCTTTGGAACTGATGGCATCCTCGGCCTCTTCGGAGTCAAGGAGGTCTTCGGAGCCAGAGAGGTCGGCATTTGAGATGGAGTGTGCTGTCCCGATCTTCAGCTCCTACTGGGGTACCGACACACTCCCCCCTAGGGCACCTACTTTTGTCTCGGCTCCTACTCCCTCCCTGGACAGCAGAGACCCGCAGCCTCAGGAGACACCAGCTGGTGGCCCCCACTCTTCCGAGACCTCCCTGGAATATCCTTCTGAGGAGCCCCCATGGAAGAGAACATATAAGGGGAAGCATGTAGACTCCCAGGATGAGTCTCTGACCTCCGACACTGACCTCAAGGAGTCAGAAGGGACCCCCAAGTCATCCTCTGATGATGTCTCCTTCATAGACATCCTGGAAATCCTTAAGCAAAGGTGCAGCTGGCCCACTGTCACCCCTTCTGATGAGGAGTCAGTGTACCTGAAGGCTTTCTGGTCTCAACATTCAACGTCTTGGGTGTCTCCACCGTTTAAAATTCTGATGGAGCTAGTTAGTCCGAAGGTGTGGGATACTCCTGATGCCATGGAGCCATTCCCTAAGAGACCAAATAAGTTTCTGCACCCAGAGAAAAGGAATTTTTATCTAAGGGTGTTCCTATAGATGCTATGGCGGTGGCGACGACCACTAAGAAAGAGCTAGCGGAGACTACTTCTGTTCATCCACCGAATAGAGAGTCTTGGACGATGGACAGATATGGGAAGCATATATTCTCTTCAGCAGCATTTACTCTTAGATTGCTGAACTACCTTACACACTTCACAAGGCTTCAGAGAGATCTCCTTAAGGAGTTAGGAGATTCTGTACAAGGTACATGTACTGAGGGAGTCCCTGACAAGGTGTCTGCCCAGTTGACCACCTTGAACTCTATATTGTCAACTTGCCCATGAGGCTTATTTCATATGCAGCCGATGTAGCGAGTAGAGTAGCCGGTTCAGGAATTTCCCTAAGGCATCATTCCTGGATGCGTGTTTGTAATTTTGCAGAACCGTTCAAGTCTACCTTGGGTCCAAACAATGCGGAACCGAAGGGGGTGTTGGAAAAGGACACTCTCACCCGGTGCGAGCAAGAAGGGAAAACACACACTGCCGTGGAAGTACGTTTTACTGTCCCCTCTAGACCATACCCTAAGGCTCAGAGGGGTGGTAAGATGTGGTTCAAGAAGTCCCAGAGTTTTTTCCAAGATGCACAGGGTGACTCCTGCAGAGGCAGAGGAGGAGGAAATGGTA